>NW_023330453.1:0-109078 GCF_011100685.1 Canis lupus familiaris | reverse complement strand
GGCCCAGTTGGGGCCCAGAGTCACCAGGTCAAGTTAGGCCTAGAGGGGTACCAGATTCACCTGGTCTAAGTGACATCCAGATGGGGACCAGAGTCACCATGTCAGGCTGAGGCCCAGAGGGGATCCAGAGTAACATGTCCAGTTGAGGCTCACGTGTGGAACAGAGTATCCAGTTCATAATGGTCCACAGGTGAGGACCAGAGTCACCAGAACTGGGTGAGGCCCAGTTAGGATCAGAGTCACCAGTTCCAGGTGAGGCCAAGAAGGAGTCCACAGCAATCAGGTCCAGGGGGGAACAAAGTCACCAGGAATGGATGACCCCAGATGGGGACCAGATTCACCAGGTCCAGGTGATTCCCATGTGGTGACCAGAGTTACGAGTTCCGGGTGAGGACCAGGTAAGGACCAGATTCACCAGGTCCAAGTGAGGCCCACGTGGGGACCTGTGTCTCCAGGCATGGGTGAGGCCGAGGTGGCAACCCCACTCACCAGGTCCAGGTGAGGCGATCTTGCAGGCCATGCAGAGGAACCATGTCCCGATGATGCCCAGGTAGGGACTAGAGTTACCAGGTCCAGGTGAGGCCAACCTGCAGGCCATGCAGTGGAACCATGTCCCGATGATGCCCAGGTAGGGACCAGAGTTAACAGGTCCAGGTGAGGCCAACCTGCAGGCCATGCAGTGGAACCATTTCCCGATGATGCCGAGGTAGGGATCAGAATCACCAGGTCCAATGAGACCAGATGGAGCATATTTACTAGGTCCAGGTGAGGTCCAGTGGAGGACCAGAGTCACCAGATCTAGTTGAGGCCTAGAGGGTACCAGAATCACCTGGTCCAGGTGACATCCAGATGGGCATCAGAGTCCCCAGGTCAGGATGAGGCCCAGAGAGGTTCCAGAGATCATGTCCAGGTGAGGCTCAGGTGTGGAACAGAGTCACCAGGTACCAAAGATGCCCTGGTGAGGACCAGATTCACCAGGTCTGGGTAATGCGCAGATAGGATCAGAGTCACCAGTTCCAGGTGAGGCCAAGAAAGAGTCCACAGCAATCAGATCCAGGTGGGGAACAAAGTCACCAGGACTGGGTGAGGCCCAGATGGGGACCAGATTCAACAGGTCCAGGTGAGGCCCAGGTGGTGACCAGAGACCAAGGGTCTGGGAGACGACCAGGTAAGGACCAGATTCACCAGGTCCAAGAGGCCCACGAGGGGACCTGTGTCCCCAGGTACGGGTGAGGCACAGGTGGCAACGACACTCACCAGGTCTAGAAGAGGCCATCCTTTGCGCCATGCAGAGGAACCTGTCCCGATGATGCCCATGTAGGAACCAGAGTTACCAGGTCCAGGTGATGCCAACCTGCAGGCCATGCAGAGGAACCATGTCCCGATGATGCCCAGGTAGGGACCAGAGTCACCAGGTCCAGATTGAGGCCTAGGTGGGGGGACCAGAGTCATCGGGACCAGTTGAGACCAAAGTGTGGAGCAAAGTTTTCATGTCCAGGTGACGCCCAAGTGGGGAACAGAGTAACCATGTCCCATTGATGTGCCAGATGGGAAAAGAGTCACAAGGTACAGATGAGGCCTAAGTAGGAGTAGATTCACCAGGTCCTGTTCAGGCCAGGTTTAGGACCAGTGTCCCCAGCTCCGGGTGAGTCCCAGAGGGGGACCAGAGTCACCCGGTTCTGGTGATATCCAGGTGGGGACCAGAGTCACCACGTCAGGGTGAGGCCCAGTGGGGACGAGAATCACTAGGTCCAGGTGAGGCCCCGATGTGGAACTAGAAACCAGGTGCCATGATGCCCATATGAGGACCTGAGTCACCAAGTCCAAGTGAGGTCCCTGTGGGAACCAGTGAACTCCTCCAGGTGAGGCCCAGGTGGGACCACAGTCACCAGGTCCAGGTGAGGCCCAGGTATATAAGAGATTATCCAGGTCCCAATGATGCCCAGTTAAGGACCAGAGTCAACAGGTCCAGGAGAGTCCCAAAAATGGATCAGAGTCATTGTGTTCCAGGTGACGCCAGATGGAGACCACAGGAACCAGGTCCAGGAGAGCCGTATATGGGAACCAGAGCCACCAGATCCAGGTGAGGTCCAGGTGGGACCACAGTCACAAGGTCCAGGTGAGGCGCAGGTGGCAACAAGATTCACCAAGTCCAGGTGAGGCCCAGGTGGCGACCAGTCACCAGATCCAGGTGCGGACCAGCTAAGGACCAGATTCACCAGGCCCATGTGAAGCTCAAGTGGTGACCAGATTTACCAGGTAAGGGTGAGTCCCAGAGGGGGAATCAGAGTAACCAGTTTAGTTTGAGGCCCAGAATGGGACCAGAGGTCCCTGGTCAAAGTGAGGTCCAGGTGTGGAATAGAGTATCCAGGTCCCAATGATGCCTGGGTGAGGACCAGAGTCACTAGGGCCATGCAGGCCCAGATGGGGAACAGAATCACTAGGTCCTGTTGAGGCATAGAATAAGACCAGATTCAGGGATCCCTGGGTAGCGCAGCTGTTTGGCGCCTGCCTTTGGCCCAGGGCGCGATCCTGGAGACCCGGGATCGAATCCCACATCGGGCTCCCGCTGCATGGAGCCTGCTTCTCCCTCTGCCTGTGTCTCTGCCTCTCTCTCTCTGTGACTATCATAAATAAATAAAAATTTAAAAAAATTAAAAAAAGACCAGATTCACCAGTATCAGGTGAGCCCCTTGTGGGAACAAGAGCCACTCTACACAGCTGAGTCCCAGGTCCATGTGAGGCCCAAGGGAGGACCAGATTCATCAGGTAGAATTGAGGCATAGCTGGGGACAAGTGTCACCAGGTCTGGGTGCGGCCTAGGTGGGGAAAGATTCAGCAGTTCTGAGTTAGGTCAAAGTGGGGACGAGAGACACCAGTTCCAGGTGAGGCCAAAGTGAGGACCAGAGTCACCAGATCCAGGTGAGGTCCATGTTGGAAAGAGAGTCACGAGGTCCAGGAGAGGTGCAGGTGGGGGCCAGAGTCACCAGATCCATGTGAAGTCCAGGTGGTGACCAGAGTCACCAGATCCAGGTGAAGCCCAGGTGGGGACCAGAGTCTCTAGTTGCAGATGAGGCCCAGGTGAGGACCAGAGTTACCAGGTACACGTGAGGCCCCGGGGGGGATCAGAGGCAACAGGTCCATGTGAGGCCGGCTTGGGGTCCATGGTCCACAGGTCTACTTGAGGCCCAGGTGTGGAACACAGTAAGCAGGTCCAAGTGAGTCCCTGGTGGTGACAAGAGTCACCACGTCCAGGTGAGCCCCAGGTGGGGACCAGGATCACCAGGTAGAGGGGAGGCCCTTGAAAGAACCAGAGTCAACAGTTCGAGGTAAGGCGCAGGTTGCAACCAGGGTCAACAGGTCCAAGTCAGGCCAAAGTGGGGTTCACAGTCACGAGGGCACAGTTACCGGGTCCCAATTTTGCCCAGTTGAGTACCATGGTCAACACGGCCAGGAGAGGCCCAGATAGGGACCGGAGTCCCCAAATCCAGGTAAGCCCAGGTTGGGACCACAGTCACCAGATCCAGGATAGTCTCAGGTGCAGACCAGAATCACAAGGTCCAGGTGAGGTGCAGGTGGCAACCACACTCACCAGGTCCCGGTGAGGCCCTGATGGGACCAGAGTCACGAGGTACATGAGAAGCTAGAAACTCTGCAGCCACCAGGTCCCCATGATATGTCCATGTGGGAATGAGTATCACCAGTTACAGGTTACTACCAGGTTGGGCTTTGACTCACCATGTCCAGGTGAGACCCATGTGGGAACCAGTGTCACCATGTCCAGGTGTGGCCCAGGTGAAGACCAGAGTCAATAGGTCCAGCTGAGTCACTGTTAGTGAACAGTGTAACCATATCCTGATGCTACCCAGGTGGGTACCAGAGACACCAGGTCCTGGTGACGCCCAGGTGGGACCAGAGTCATGAGGTCCAGTTGAGGTCCAGTTGTGGAACACAGTCACCGGGTCCCAATTTTGCCCAGTTGAGGACCATGGTCAACAGGGCCAGGTGAGGCCCAGATGGGGACCGGAGTCCCCAAATCCAGGTGAATCCCAGGTGGGGACCACAGTCACCAGATCCACAGTAGTCTCACGTGCAGACCAGGATCATCAGGTCCAGGTGAGGTGCAGGTGGAAACCACACTCACCAGCTCCTGCTGAATAGAGTAACCATGTCCCGATGATGCCCAGGTAGAACCAGAGTCACCAGGTCCAGATGAGGCACAGGTGGGGAGCATGTTCACTAGGTCCCGTAGGCCCAGTTGAGGACCAGAGTCACCAGGTCAAGTTGAGGCCTAGAGGGGTACCAGATTCACCTGGTCTAGGTGACATCCAGATGGAGACCAGAGTCACCATGTCAGGCTGAGGCCCAGAGGGGATCCAGAGTCATCATATCCAGGTGACGCTCAGGTGTGTAACAAAGTATCCAGGTCATAATGGTCCACAGGTGAGGACCAGAGTCATCAGATCTGGGTGAGACCCAGTTAGGATCAGAGTCACCATTTCAAGGTGAGGCCAAGAAGGAGTCCACAGCAATCAGGCCCAGGTGGGGAACTAAGTCACCAGGACTGGGTGGGCCCAGAGGGGGACCAGATTCACCAGGCCCAGGTGATTCCCAGGTGGTGACCAGAGTTACAAGTTCCGGGTGAGGACAAGGTAAGGACCAGATTCACCAGGTCCAAGTGAGGCCCACGTGGGACCTGTGTCACCAGGTATGGGTGAGGCAAGGTGGCAACCCCACTCACCAGGTCCAGGTGAGGGCAACTGCAGGCCATGCAGAGGAACCTAGTCCCGATGATGCCCAGGTTGGGACTAGAGTTACCAGGTCCAGGTGAGGCCAACCTACAGGCCATGCAGTGGAACCATGTCCGATGATGCCCAGGTAGGGACCAGAGTTACCAGGTCCAGTGAGGCCAACCTGCAGGTCATGCAGTGGAGACATGTCCCGATGATGCCCAGGAAGGGACAAGAGTAACCAGGTCCAAATGAGCCCCAGATGGAATGTATTCACTATGTCCAGGTGAGGCCCAGTTGAGGACCAGAGTCACCAGATCTGGATGAGGCTAGAGGGGTACCAGAATCACCTGGTCCAGGTGACATCCAGATGGGGACCAGGAAATCACCAGGTCAGGGTGAGGGCCAGAGAGGCTCCAGAGTCATCATGTTCAGGTGAGGCTCAGGTCTGGAACACAGTGTCCAGGTCAAATGGTCCATATGTGAGGACCAGAGTGACCAGATCTGGTGACGCGCAAGATAGGATCAGAGTCACCAGTTCCAGGTGAGGCCAAGAAAGAGTCCACAGCAATCAGGTCCAGGTGGGGAACACAGTCACCAGGACTGGGTGAGGCCCAGATGGGGACCAGATTCAACACGTCCAGGTGAGGCCCAGGTGGTGTCCAGAGTCTCCCGGGTCTGGGAGTGGACCAGGTAAGGACCAGATTCACCAGGTCCAAGAGGCCCACGTGGGGAACTGAATCACCAGGTATGGGGTGGCAACCCCACTCACCAGGTCCAGGTGAGGCCAACCTTCAGGCCAGAGTCACCAGATCCACGTGAGGCCCTAGTGGGGACCGGAGTCACCAGGTAAATGTCCGTCTACAAGAACACCACAGTCCAGGTCCAGGTGTGGTTCATGTGGGAACGAGAGTCACCAGGTCCAGGTGAGAACCAGGTGGGGACCAGAGTCACCAGGTCCAGATAGAGGCCTAGGTGGGGGGACCAGAGTCATCAGGACCAGTTGAGGTCAAAGTGTGGAGCAAAGTTATCATGTCCAGGTGAGGCCCAGGTGGGGAACAGAGTAACCATGTCCCACTGATGCCAGGTGGGAAAAGAGTCACAAGGTCCCGGTGAGGCGCAGGTGGCAACAGGATTCACCAAGTCCAGGTGAGGCCCAGGTGGCGACAGTCACCAGATCCATGTGCGGACCAGCTAAGGACCAGATTCACTAGGCCCAAGTGAAGCCCAAGGGGTGACCAGATATTCCAGGTAAGGGTGAGGCCCAGAAGGGGAACCACAGTAACCAGTTTAGTTTGAGGCCCAGAATGGGTCCAGAGGTCCCTGGTCAAAGAGAGGCCCAGGTGTGGAATAGAGTATCCAGGTCCCAATGACGCCCAGGTGAGGACCAGAGTCACCAGGTCTGCGTAATGCGCAGATAGGATCAGAGTCACCAGTTCCAGGTGAGGCCAAGAAAGAGTCCACAGCAATCAGATCCAGGTGGGGAACAAAGTCACCAGGACTGGGTGAGGCCCAGATGGGGACCAGATTGACCAGGTCCAGGTGAGGCCCAGGTGGTGACCAGAGACCACGGGTCTGGGAGATGACCAGGTAAGGACCAGATTCACCAGGTCCAAGAGGCCCACGAGGGGACCTGTGTCCCCAGGTACGGGCGAGGCACAGGTGGCAACCACCCTCACCAGGTCCAGGAGAGGCCATCCTTCGAGTCATGCAGAGGAACCCTGTCCCGATGATGCCCATGTAGGAACCAAAGTTACCAGGTCCAGGTGAGGCGAACCTGCAGGCCATGCAGTGGAAACCATGCCCTGATGATGTCCAGGTAGGGACCAGGGTTACCAGGTCCAGGTGAGGCCAAACCTGCAGGCGATGCAGTGGAACCGTGTCCCGATGATGCCCAGGTAGGGACCAGAATCACCAGGTCCAATGAGGCCCAGATGGAGCATATTCACTAGGTCCAGGTGTGGTCCAGTGGAGGACCAGAGTCACCAGACCCTGTTGAGGCCTAGAGGGGTACAAGAATCACCTGGTCCAGGTGACATCCAGATGGGGACCAGAGTCACCAGGTCAGGATGAGGCCCAGAGAGGTTCCAGAGTCATCATGTCCAGGTGAGGCTCAGTGTGGAACAGAGTCACCAGGTACCAAAGATGCCCAGGTGAGGACCAGAGTCACCAGGTCTGGGTGACGGGCAGATAGGATCAGAGTCACCTGTTCCAGGTGAGGCCAAAAAAGAGTCTACAGCAATCAGGCCCAGGTGGGGAACAAAGTCACCAGGACAGGGTGAGGCCCAGATTGGGACCAGATTCACCAGGCCCAGGTTATTCCCAGGTGGTGACCAGACATACCAGTTCCGGGGTGACGACCAGGTAAGGACCAGATTCACCAGGTCCAAATGAGGCCCACGTGGGGACCTGAGTCACCAGGTATTGGTGAGGCCAGGTGGCAAGGCACCCCAGGTCCAGGTGAGGCCAACCTGCAGGCCATGCAGAGGAACCATGTCCCGATGATACCCAGGTAAGGACGAGAGTTACAACATCCAGGTGAGGCCAACCTGCAGGCAATGCAGTGGAACCATGTCCCGATAATGCCCAGTTAGGGACTAGAGTCACCAGGTCAGGGAGAGGCCCAGAGAGGTTCCAGAGTCATCATGTCCAGGTGAGGCTCAGGTGAGGAACAGAGTCACCAGGTACCAATGATGCCCAGGTGAGGGCCAGAGTCACCAGATCTGGGTGACGCGCAGATAGGTTCAGAGTCACCAGTTCCAGGTGAGGCCAAAAGAGTCCACAGCAATCAGGTCCAGGTGGGGAACAAAGTCACCAGTACTGGGTGAGGCCTAGATGGGGACCAGATTCACCACATCAGGGTGAGGCCCAGAGTGGGACGAGAATCACTAGGTCCATGTGAGGTCCCGATGTGGAAGTGAGAAACCAGGTCCCATGATGCCCATATGAGGATCTGAGTCACCAGGTCCAGGTGAGCTCCCTGTGGGAACCAGTCACCTCGTCCAGGTGAGGCTCAGGTGGGACCACAGTCACCGGTCCAGGTGAGACCCAGGTATATAACAGAGTATCCAGCTCCCAGTGATGCCCAAGTAAGGACCAGAGTCAACAGGTACAAGAGAGGCCCAAATATTGTTTAGAGTCATTGTGTTCCAAGTGAGGCCAGATGGAGACCACAGGAACCAGGTCCAGGAGAGCCCCATATGGGAACCAGAGCCACCAGATCCAGGTGAGGTCCAGGTGGGACCACAGCCACAAGGTCCAGGTGAGGCACAGGTGGCAACAGGATTCACCAAGTCCAGGTGAGGCCCAGGTGGCGACCAGTCACCAGATCCAGGTGCTGGACCAGCTAAGGACCAGATTCACCAGACCCTAGTGAAGCCCAAGGGGTGACCAGAGTCACCAGGTAAGGGTGAGGCCCACAGTGGAACCAGAGTACCACTTTAGTTTGAGGCCCAGAATGGGACCAGAAGTCCCTGGTCAAAGTGAGGCACAGGTGTGGAATAGAGTATCCAGGGTGAGGATCATTGGGTCCATCACCCAATGATGCCTGGGTGAGGACCAGAGGCACTAGGGCCATGCAGGCCCAGATGGGGAACAGAATCACTACGTCCTGGTGAGGCATAGAATAAGACCACAGTCAGCAGTATCAGGTGTGCCCCTTGTGGGAACCAGAGCCACTTTATCCAGCTGAGTCCCAGGTACATGTGAGGCACACGTGAGGACCAGATTCATCAGGTCGAATTGAGGCATAGCTAGGGACAAGAGTCACCAGGTCTGGATGCGGCCTAGTTGGGGCAAGATTCAGCAGTTCTGAGTTAGGTCAAAGTGGGGATGAGAGACACCAAGTCCAGGTGAGGCACAAACTGAGGACCAGAGTCACCAGATCCACATGAGGTCCATGTTGGAAAAGGAGTCACCAGGTCCAGGAGAGGTCCTGGGGTGGACCAGAGTCACCAGATCCAGGTGAAGTCCAGGTGGGAACCAGAGTCACTAGGTCCAGATGAGGCCCAGGTGAGGACCAGAGTTACCAGGTACACGTGAGGCCCCGGTGCGGATCAGAGGCAACATGTCCATTTGAGGCTGGCTTGGGGACCATGGTCAACAGGTCTACTTGAGGCCCAGGTGTGGAACACAGTAAGCAGGTCCCGGTGAGGGCCCGGTGGTGACAAGAGTCACCACGTCCAGGTGAGTCCCAGGTGGGGACCAGGATCAACAGGTCCAGGGGAGGCCCTTGAAAGAACCAGAGTCAACAGTTCGAGGTCAGGCGCAGGTGGCAACCAGGGTCAGCAGGTCCAAGTCAGGCCAAAGTGGGGTTCACAGTCACTAGGACATGGTGACACCCAGAGGGGGACCAGAGTCACTTGGTCCAGGTGAGGCCACTTGTGGAACACAGTCACCGGGGTCCCAATTTTGCCCAGTTGAGGAAAACCCCACTCACCAGGTCCAGGTGAGGCCAACCTGCAGGCCATGCCGTGATACCATATCCCGATGATGCCCAGGTACGGACTAGAGTCACCAGGTCCAAATGAGGCCCAGATGGGGTATATTCACTAGGTCCAGGTGAGGCCCAGTTGAGGACCAGAGTCACCAGATCACCTTGAGCCCTAGAGGTGTACCAGAATCACCTGGTCCAGGTGATATCCAGATGGGGACCAGAGTCACCAGGTCAGAGTTAGTCCCAGAGAGGTTCCAGAGTCATCATGTCCCGGTGAGGCTCAGGTGTGGAACAGACTAACCAGGTATCAATGATGCCCAGGTGAGGACCAGAGTCACCAGATGTGGGTGAGGCCCAGTTAGGATCAGAGTCACCAGTTCCAGGTGAGGCCAAGAAGGCGTCCACAGCAATCAGGTCCAGGTGGGGAACAAAGTCACCAGGACTGAGTGAGGACCAGGTAAGGACCAGATTCACCAGGCCTAGGTGATTCCCAGGTGGGGACCTGTGTTACCAGGTAAGGGTGAGGCCCAGGTGACAACCCCACTCACCAGGTCCAGGTGAGGCCAACCTGCAGGCCATGCAGAGGAACCATGTCCCGATAATGCCCAGGTAGGGAACAGAGTTACCAGGTCCAGGTGAGGCCAATATGCAGGCCATGCAGTGGAACCATGTCCCGATGATGCCCAGGTAGGGACCAGAGTCACCAGGTCCAAATGAGACCCAGATGGAGAATATTCACTAGGTCAAGTGAGGCCCAGTTGAGGACCACTGTCACCAGATCTGGTTGAGGCTTAGAGGGGTATTAGAATCACCTGGTCCAGGTGACATCCAGATGGGGACCAGAGGCATCAGTTTCAGGGAGAGGCCCAGAGTGTTTCCAGAGTCATCATGTCCAGGTTAGGCTCAGGCGTGGAACAGAGTCACCAGGTACCAATGATGCTCAGGTGAGGCCCAGAGTCACCAGATCTGGGTGACGCGCCAGATAGGATCAGAGTCACCAGTTCCAGGTGAGGCCAAGAAAGAGTCCACAGCAATGAGGTCCACGTGGGGAACAAAGTCACCAGGACTGGGTGAGGCCCAGATGGGGACCAGATTCACCAGGTCCAGGTGAGGCCCAGGTGGTGACCAGAGTCCCCGGGTCTGGGAGAGGACCAGGTAAGGACCAGATTCACCAGGTCCAAGAGACCAACGTGAGGACATGAATACCAGTTGTGGGTGAGGCCCAGGTGGCAACCCCACTCACCAGGTCCAAGTGAGGCCAACCTGCAGGCCAGAGTCACCAGATGCAGGTGAGGCCCTTGTGGGTACCGGACTCCCCAGGTAAATGTGAGTCTACAAGAACACCACAGTCACCAGGTCCAGGTGTGATTCATTTGGGAACGAGAGTCACCAGGTCCAGGTGAGGCCAAACTGAGGACCAGAGTCACCAGATCCAGGTGAGGTCCATGTTGGAAAGGAGTCACCAGGTCCAGGAGAGGTCCAGGTGGGGACCAGAGTCACCAGATCCAGGTGAAGTCCCAGGTGGGGACCACAGTCACCAGGTCCTGATTGAGGCCTAGGTGGAGGGACCAGAGTCATCAGGACCAGATGAGGCCAAAGTGCGGAGCAAAGTTATCATGTCCAGGTGAGGCCCAGGTGGGGAACAGAGTAACCATGTCCCATTGATGCCAGGTGGGAAAAGAGTCACAAGTTCCAGACGAGGCCTAAGTGAGGAGTAGATTCACCAGGTCCTGATGAGGCCCAGTTGAGGACCAGTGTCCACAGCTCTGGGTGAGTCCCAGAGGGGGACCACAGTCACCAGGTTCTGGTGATATCCAGGTTGGGACCAGAGTCACCACGTCAGGGTCAGGCCCAGAGGGGGACCAGAATCACTAGGTCCACTTGAGGCCCCGATGTGGAACTGAGAAACCAGGTCCCATGATGCCCATATGAGGACCTGAGTCACGAGGTCCAGGTGATGTCCCTGTGGGAACCAGTCACCTCGTCCCGGTGAGGTCCAGGTGGGACCACAGTCACCACGTCCAGGTGAGGACCAGGTATATAAGAGTGTACCCAGGTCCCAATGATGCCCATGTAAGTACCAGAGTCAACAGGTCCAGGAGAGGCCCAAATATGAAACAGAGTCATTGTGTTCCAGGTGAGGCCTGATGGAGACCACAGGAACCAGGTCCAGGAAAGCCCCATATGGGAACCAGAGCAACCAGATCCAGGTGAAGTCCAGGTTGGACCACTGTCACAAGGTCCAGGTGAGGCGCAGGTGACAACAGGATTCACCAAGTCCAGGTGAGGCCCAGGTGGCGACCACTCACCATAAAGAAGTGAGGACAAGCTAAGGACCAGATTCACCAGGCCCAAATGATACCCAAGGGGTGTCCAGAGTCACCAGGTAAGGGTGAGGCCAAGAGGGTGACCAGAGTAACCAGTTTAATTTGAGGCCCAGAGTGCTGACCAGAGGTCCCTGGTGAGAGTGAGGCCCAGGTGTCGAATAGAGTATCCAGGTCCCAATGATGCCTGGGTGAGGACCAGAGTCACTAGGGCCATGCAGGCCCAGATGGGGAACAGAATCACTAGGTCCTGGTGAGGCATAGAATAAGACCACAGTCACCAGTATCAGGTGAGCCCCTTGTGGGTAACAGAGCCACTCTATCCAGCTGAGTCCCAGGTCCATGAGAGGCCCACGTGAGGACCAGATTCATCAGGTCGAATTGAGGCATAGCTGGGGACAAGAGTCACCAGATCTGGTTGCGGGCCTAGGTGGGGCAAGATTCAGCAGTTCTGAGTTAGGTCAAAGTGTGGACGAGAGACACCAGGTCCAGGTGAGGCCAAACTGAGGACCAGAGTCACCAGATCCAGGTGAGGTCCATGTTGGAAAGAGAGTCACCAGGTCCAGGAGAGGTCCAGGTGGGGACAAGAGTCACCAGATCCAGGTGAAGGCCAAGGCGGGACCAGAGTCACCAGATCCAGGTGAAGCCCAGGTGGGGACCAGAGTCACTAGGTCCAGATGACGCCCAGGTGAGGACCAGAGTTCCCAGGTACACGTGAGGCCCCGGTGGGGATCAGAGGCAACAGGTCCATGTGAGGCCGGCTTGGGGACCATGGTCAACAGGTCTACTTGAGGCCCAAGTGTGGAACACAGTAACCAGGTCCAGGTGAGTCCCAGGTTGTGACAAGAGTCACCACGTCCAGGTGAGGCCCAGGTGGGGACCAGGATCACCAGGTACAGGGGAGGCCCTTGAAAGAACCAGAGTCAACAGTTCGAGGTCAGGCGCAGGTGGCATCCAGGGTCAGCAGGTCCAAAGCAAGCCAAAGTGCGGTTCACAGTCACTAGGGCACGGTGACACCCAGAGGGGGACCAGAGTCACCTGGTCTAGGTGACGTCCAGTTGTGGAACACAGTCACCGGGTCCCAATTTTGCCCAGTTGAGGACCATGGTCAACAGGGCCAGGTGAGGCCCAGATGGGGACTGGAGTCCCCATATCCAGGTAAAGCCCAGGTGGGGACCACAGTCAGCAGATCCAGGGTAGTCTCAGGTGCAGACCATAATCACCAGTTCCAAGTGAGGTGCAGGTGGCAACCACATTCCCCAGGACCCAGTGAGGCCCTGGCAGGGACCAGAGTCACAAGGTACATGAGAAGCTAGAAACACTGCAGCCACCAGGTCCACAAGATGTCCATGTGGGCCGGAGAATCAGCAGTTACACGTGAGGAACAGGTGGGGATCCGACTCACCATGTCAAGTTGAGACCCAGGTGGGATCCAGTGTCACCACGTCCAGGTGTGGCCCAGGTGAAGACCAGAGGTAATAGTTCCGGGTGGGTCACTGTTAGTGAACAGTGTAACCATAACCTGATGCTACCCAGGTGGGTACCAGATACACCAGGTCCTGGTGAGGCCCAAGTGGGACCAGAGACATGAGGTCCAGGTAAGATCCCGATGGGAACCACAGTCACCAGGTCAGGTTGAGGGCCATGCTTAGGATCAGAGTACCAGTTACAGGTGAGGCCCAGGTGGAGCCAGAGTGACCTGGTACAGAAGAGGCCCAAGTCAGGACCAGAGTTACTAGGATCAGGTCAGTCCATTGGGGAATAGAGTAACCATGTCCCGATGATGCCCAGGTAGAACCCGAGTCACCACGTTCAGATGAGGCGCAGGTGTGGAGGCATGTTCACTAGGTCCAGGTGAGGCCCAGTTGAGGACCAGAGTCACCAGGTCTGGTTGAGGCCGACAGGGTCCAGATTCACCTGTTCTAGGTGACATCCAGATGGGGACCAGAGTCACCATGTCAGAGTGAGGCCCAGAGAGATGCAGAGTCATCATGTCCAGGTGAGGCTCAGGTGTGGAACAGAGTATCCAGGTCTTAGTGGTCCCAGGTGAGGACCAGAGTCACCAGATCTGGGTGAGGCCCAGTTAGGATCAGAGTCACCAGTTCCAGGTGAGGCCCAAAAGGAGTCTCACAGCAATCAGGTCCAGGTGGGGAACAAAGTCCACCAGGACTGGGTCAGGTCCAGATGGCGACCAGAATATCCAGGTCCAGGGGATTCCCAGGTGGTGACCAGAATTACCATATTCACCAGGTCCAGGAGGCCCACGTGGGGGACCTGAGTCACCAGGTATGGGTGACGCCCAGGTGGCAACCCCACTCACCATGGTCCAGGTGAGGCCAACCTGCAGGCCAGAGGTCACCTGATCCAGGTGAGGCCCTAGTGGGGACCGGAGTCACCAGGATAATGTGAGTCTACAAGACACCATAGTCAACCAGGTCCAGATTGAGGCCTAGGTCGGGGGACCAGAGTCATCAGGACCATGTGAGGCCAAAGTGTGGAGCAAAATTATCATGTCCAGGTGAGGCCAGGTGGGGAACAGAGTAACCATGTCTCTTTGATGCCAGGTGGGAAAAGAGTCACAAGTTCCAGACGAGGCCTATGTGAAGAGTAGATTCATCAGGTCCTGTTGAGGCCCAGTTGAGGACCAGTGTCCACAGCTCCGGAGAGGTCTCAGAGGGTGACCAGAGTCACCCGGTTCTGGTGATATCCAGGTGGGGGACCAGAGTCACCACGTCAGGATGAGGCCCAGAGGGTGAGAGAATCACTAGCTCCAGGTGAGGCCCCGATGTGGGAACTGAGAAACCAGGTACCATGATGCCTATATGAGGACCTGAGGTCACCAGGTCCATGTGAGGTCTCTGTGGGAACCAGTCACCTCGTCCAGGTGAGGCCCAGGTGGGACCACAGTCACCAGGTCCAGGTGAGGCCCAGGTATATAAGAGAGTATCGAGGTCCCAATGATGCCCATGTAAGGACCAGAGTCAACAGGTCCAGGAGAGGCCCAAATACGGATCAGCGTCATTGTGTTCCAGGTGAGGGCAGATGGAGACCACAGGAACCAGGTCCAGGAGAGCCCCATATGGGAACCAGAGCCACGAGATCCAGGTGAGGTCCAGGTGGGACCACAGTCACAAGGTCCAGGTGAGGCGCAGGTGGCAACAGGATTCAACAAGTCCAGGTGATGCCTAGGTGGCGACCAGTCACCACATCCAGGCGCGGACCAGCTAAGGACCAGATTCACCAGGCCGAAGTGAAGCCCAAAGGGTGACAGGAGTCACCAGGTAAGGGTGAGCCCCAGAGGGGGAACCAGAGTAACCTGTTTAGTTTGAGGCTCAGAATTGGAACCAGAGGTCCCTGGTCAAAGTGAGGCCCAGGTGTGTAATAGCGTATCCAGGGTGAGGATCATTGGGTTCCATCACCCAATGATGCCTGGGTGAGGACCAGAGTCACTGGGGCCATGCAGGCCCAGATGGGGAACAGAATCACTAGGTCCTGGTGAGGCATACAATAAGACCACAGTCAGCAGTATCAGCTGAGCCCCTTGCAGGAACCAGAGCCACTCTACAGCTGAGTCCCAGGTCCAGGTGAGGCTCCCGTGAGGACCAGATTCATTAGGTCGAATTGAGGCATAGCTGGGGACAAAAGTCACCAGGTCTGGGTGCTGCCTAAGTTGGGCTAGATTCAGCAGTTCTGAGTTAGGTCAAAGTGGGACGAGAGACGCCAGTTCCAGGTGAGGCCAAACTGAGTACCAGAGTCACCAGATCCATGTGAGGTCCATGTTTGAAAGAAAGTCACCAGGTTCCGGGAGAGGTCCAGGTGGGGACCAGAGTCACCAGTTCCAGGTGAGGCCAAGAAGGAGTCCACAGAAATCAGGTCCAGGTGGGGAACAAAGTCACCAGGGACCTGGGTGAGGCCTAGATGGGGACCAGATACACAAGATCCATGTGATATCCAGGTGGTGACCAGACTACCAGTTCCGGGTGAGGACCAGGTAAGGACAAGATTCACCAGGTCCAAGTGAGGCCCCGTGGGGACCTGTGTCACCAGGCATAGGTGAGGCCCAGGTGGCAACCCCCTGACCAGGGTCCAGGTGAGGCCAACCTGCAGGCCGTGCAGAGGAACCATGTCCCGATGATGACCATGTAGGGACCAGACTTACCAGGTCCAAGTGAGGCCAACCTGCAGGCCATGCAGTGGAACCATATCCCGATGATGCCCAGGTAGGACCAGAGTCACCAGGGTCCAAAAGAGGCCCAGATGGTGCCTATTCACTAGGTCCAAGTGAGGCCCAGTTGAGGACCAGAGTCACCAGATTCTGGTTTGAGGCCTAGAAGGGTACCAGAAATCACCTGGTCCAGGTGACATCCAGATGGGGACACAGTGACCAGTCAGGGTTGTCCCAGAGAGGTTTCCAGAGTCTCATGTCCAGTGAGGCTCAGGTGTGGAACAGAGTCACCAGGTCCCAATGATGCTCAGGTGAGTACCAGAGTCACAGGTCTGGGTGACGCGAGATAGAGATCAGAGTCACCAGATCTTGTTGAGGCCTAGAGGGGTAACAGATTCACCAGGTCCAGGTGAGGCACAGGTGGTGACCAGAGTCCCCGTTCTGGGAAAGGACCAGGTAAGGACCAGATTCACTAGGTCCAAGAGGCCCATGTGGACCTGAGTCACCAGGTATGGTGAGGCCCAGGTGGCAATAACACTCACCAGGTCCAGGTCGAGGCCAACTGCAGGCCATGCAGAGGACCATGTCCCGGTGATGCTCAGGTAGGGACCAGATTTACCAGGTCCAGTTGAGGCCAATCTGCAGGCGATGCAGTGGAACCATATCCCTGATGATGCCCAGGTAGGGACCAGAGTCACCAGGTCCATATAAGGCCCAAATGGAGCATATTCACTAGGTCCAGGTGAGGCCCAGTTTGAGGACCAGTTTCACCATATCTACTTGAGTCTTAGAAGGGTAGCCAGAATCACCTGGTCCAGGTGATATCCAGATGGGGACGAGAAGTCACCAGGTCAGGGGGAGGCCCAGAGTGGTTCCAGAGTCATCGGGTCCAGGTGAGGCTCAGGTGTGGAAGAGAGTCACCAGGTACCAAAGATGCCCAGTGAGGACCAGAGTCACCAGATCTGGGTGAGGCGCAGATAGGATCAGAGTCACCAGTTGCAGGTGAGGCCAAAAAGAGTTCACAGCAATCAGGTCCAGGTGGGGAACAAAGTCACCAGACCAGGGGTGAGACCCAGATGGGGACCAGATTCACCATGTCCAGGTGAGGCCCAGGTGGGGATAGAGTCCCCGGGTCTCGGACAAGGACCAGGTAACGACCAGATTCACCAGGTCCAAGAGGCTCACGTGGGGACCTGAGTCACCAGCTATGTGTGAGGCCTAGGTGGCAAACCCTCTCACCAGGTCTAGGTGAGGCCAAACTGGCGGGCCAGAGTCACCAGATCCAGGTGAGGCCCTAGTGGGGACTGGAGTCACCAGGTACATGTGAGTATACAAGAACACCACAGTCACCAGGTCCAGGTTGTGGTTCATCTGGTGAAGTGAAGCCCAAAGGGTGACCAGAGTTTACCAGGTAAGGGTGAGGCTCAAAGGGGAACCAGTAACTAGTTTAGTTTGAGTCCCAGAATGGGAGGAGAGGTCCATAGTCAATATGAGGCACAGGTGTGGAATAGAGTATCCAGGTCCTAATGATTCCTGGGTGAGGACCAGAGTCACTAGGGCCATGCAGGCCCAGATGGGAACAGAATCGCTAGGACCAGGTGAGGCATAGAATAAGACCACAGTCAGCTATATCAGGTGAAGCCCCTGTGGGAACCAAGCCACTCTATCAAGCTGAGTCCAGGTCCATGTGAGGCCCACGTGAGGAGCAGATTCATCAGGTCGAATTGAGCATAGCTGGGGACAAGAGTCACAAGTCTGGGTGCGGCCGAAGTGGGGCAAGATTCAGCAGTTCTGAGTTAGGTCAAAGTGGGGACGAGAGACGCCAGATCAAGATGAGGCCAAACTGAGGACCAGAGTCCACCAGATGCAGGTCAGGTCCAGGTGTGGACCAGAGTCAGAAGATCAGGTGAAGTCCAGGTGGGGACCAGAGTCACCAGATCCAGGTGAATCCCAGGTAGGGACCAGAGTCGCTAGGTCCAGATGAGACCCAGATGAGGACCAGAGTTACCAGGTACACGTGAAGCCCCGGTGCGGATCAGAGGCAACATGTCCATGTGAGGCTGGCTTGGGGACCATGGTCAACAGGTCTACTTGAGGCCCAGGTGTGGAACACCGTAAGCAGGTCCAGGTGAGTTCCCGGTGGTGACAAGAGTCACCAGGTCCAGGTCAGGCCCATGTGGGCACCAGGATCAACACGTCCAGGGGAGGCCCTTGAAAGAACCAGAGTCAACAGTTCGAGGTCAGGCGCAGGTGGCAACCATGGTCAGGAGGTCCAAGTCAGGCCAAAGTGGGGTTCACAGTCACTAGGGCACGGTGACACCCAGAGGGGGACCAGAGTCACCTGGTCCAGGTGAGGTCCAGTTGTGGATCACAGTCACCGTGTCCCAATTTTGCCCAGTTTGAGGACCATGGTCAACATGGCCAGGTGAGGCACAGATGGGAAGGAGAGGCCCAAAATCAAGGTGAAGCCAAGGTGGGGACCACAGTCACCAGATCCAGGGTAGTCTCAGGCGCAGACCAGAATCACCAGGTCCAGGTGAGGTGCAGGTGGCAACCACACACAACAGGTACCGGTGAGGCCCTGGTGGGGACCAGAGTCACGAGGTACATGAGAAGCTAGAAACAACTGCAGCCACCAGATCCACATGATGTCCATGTGGGAATGAGAATCACCAGTTACAGGTGAGGATCAGGCAGGGATCTGAATCACATGTCCACGTGAGACCCAAGAGGGAACCAGTGCCACCATGTCCAGGTGTGGCCCAGGTGAAGACCAGAGTTAATAGGTCCGGATGGGTCACTGTTAGTGAAGAGTGTAACCATATCCTGATGCTACCCAGGTGTGGTACCAGAGACACCAGGTCCTGGTGAGGCCCCAGGTGGGACCAGAGACATGAGGTCCAGGTGAGGTCCCGATGGGAAACCACAGACACCAGGTCAGGTGAGGCCATGCTTAGGATCAGAGTCACCAGTTACAGGTGAGGGCCCAAGTGAGCCAGAGTCACCAAGTAGAGAAGATGCCAAAGTTCAGGACCAGATGTTACCAGGATCAGGAGAGTCCCAGTGGGGGAATAGAGTAACCATGTCCCGATGATGCCCAGGTAGAACCCGAGTCACCAGTACAGATGAGGCGCAGGTGGGGAGTATTATTCACTAGGTCCCGGTGAGGCCCAGTTGAGGACCAGATTCCCCCAGTCTAGTTGAGGCCTAGAGGGGTACCAGATTCACACCTGGTCTAGGTGACATCCAGATGGGGACCAGAGTCACCAGGTCAGGGTGAGGCCCAGAGGGGATGCAGAGTCATCATGTCCCAGGTGAGGCTCAGGTTGTGGAACAAAGTATCCAGGTCATATTGGCCACAGGTGAGGACAAGAATCAACAGATCTGGGTGAGGTCCAGTTAGATCAGAGTCAGCAGTTCCACGGGTGAGGACAAGGAAGGAGTCCACAGCAATCAGGTCCAGGTTGGGAACAAAGTCAACAAAGACTAGGTGAGGCCCAGATGGGGACCAGATTCACCAGGTCCAGGTGATTCCCAGGTGGTTGACCAGAGTTACCAGTTCCAAGTGAAGACCAGGTAAGGACCAGATTCACCAGGGTCCAAGTTAGGGCCACGTGGGGACTTGTGTCTCCATGTATGGGTGAGGCCCAGGTGTAAATCCACTCACCAGGTGCAGGTGAGGCCAACGTGCAGGCCAATGCAGTGGAACAATGTACCGATGATGCCCACGTAGGGACAAGACTTACCAGGTCCAGTTGAGGCCAACCTGCAGGCCATGCTGTGGAACCATGTCCCGATGATGCCCAGGTAAGGAACAGAGTTACCAGGTCCAGGTGAGGCCAATATGCAGGCCATGCATTGGAACCATGTCCCGATGATGCCCAGGTAGGGAACAGAGTTACCAGGTCCAGGTGAGGCCAATATGCAGGCCATGCATTGGAACCATGTCCCGATGATGCCCAGGTAGGAACAGAGTTACCAGGTCCAGGTGAGGGCCAATATGCAGGCCATGCAGTGGAACAATGTCCCGATGATGCCCAGGTAGGGAACAGAGTCACCAGGTCCAAATGAGGCCCAGATGGAGCATATTCACTAGGTCCAGTGAGGCCCAGTTGAGGACCACTGTCACCATATCTGTGTTGAGGCTTAGAGGGGTACCAGAATCACCTCGTACAGGTGACATCCAGATAGGGATCAGGGGCATCAGGTCAGGGGAGAGGTCCAGAGTGGTTCCAGAGTCATCATGTCCAGGTTTAGGCTCAGGCGTGGAACAGAGTTCACCAGGCACCAATGATGCCCAGGTGAGGCCAGAGTCACCAGATCTGGGTGACGCGAAGATAGGATCAGAGTCACCAGTTCCAGCTGAGGCCAAAAAAGAGTCCACAGCAATCAGGTCCAGGTGGGGAACAAAGTCCCGGACTGGGTGAGGCACAGATGGGGACCAGATTCACAGGTCCAGGTGAGCCCAGGTGGTGACCAGAGTCCCGGGTCTGGGACAGGACCAGGTAAGGACAGATTCACCAGGTGCAAGAGGCCCACGAGGGGAATTGAGTCACCAGCTATGTGTGAGGCCCAGGTGGCAACCCCACTCACCAGTTCAAGTGAGGCCAGCCTGCAGGCCATGCTGAGGAACCATGTCCCCGATGATGCCCAGGTTGGGACCAGAGTTACCAGGTTCATGTTGAGGCAACCTGCAGGCCATGCAGTGGAACCATGTCCCGATGATGCCCAGGTAGGTACCCAGAGTCACCAGGTCCAAATAAGGCCCAGATGAGAGCATATTCACTAGGTTCAGGTGAGGCCAGTTGAGGACCAGAGCACCAGAAACTGGTTGAGGCCTAGAGGGGTTACCAGATCACCTGGTCCAGTGACATCCAGATGGGGATCAGAGTCACCAGGTCAGGGTGAGTCCCAGCCAGGTTCCAGAGTCATCATGTCCAGGTGAGGCTCAGGTTCGAACAGAGTCACCAGGTACCAATGATGCCCAGGTTAGGACCAGAGTCACCAGGTCTGAGTGACGCGCAGATAGGATCAGAGTCACCAGATCCAGGTAAGGCCCTAGTGGGGACCGGAGACACCAGGTAAAATGTGAGACTACAAGAACAACACAGTCATCAGGTCCAGGTGTGTTTCATGTGGGAATGAGAGTCACAGGTCCAATGAGACCCAGGTGGGGACCACAGTCACCAGGTCCAGATTGAGGTCTAGATGGGGGGACCAGAATCATCAGGATCAGTTGAGGCCAAAGTGTGGAGCAAAGTTATCATGTCCAGGTGAGGCCCAGGTGGGATACAGAGTAACCATAGTCCAATTGATGCCAGGTGGGAAAAGAGTCAGAATGTCAGAAGAGGCCTAAGTGAGGAGTAGATTCACCAGCTCCTCTTGAGGCCCAGTTGAGTGCCAGTGTCCCCAGCTCCGGGTGAGTCCCAGAGGGGGACCAGAGTTACCCGGTTCTGGTGATATGCAGGTGGGGACCAGAGTCACCACGTCAGAGTGAGGGCCCAGAGTGGGACGAGAATCACTAGGTCCAGGGAAGGCCCCGATGTGGAACTGAGAAACCAGGTCCCATAATGCCCATATGAGGATCTGAGTCACCAGGTCCAGGTGAGGTCCCTGTGGGAACCAGTCACCTCATCCAGGTGAGGCCCAGGTAGGACCACAGTCACCAGATCCAGGAGAGGCCCAGGTATATAAGAGTGTACCCAGGTCCCAATGATGCCCATGTAAGTTCCAGAGTCAACAGGTCCAGGAGAGGCCCAAATATGAAACAGAGTCATTGTGTTCCAGGTGAGGCCAGATGGAGACCACAGGAACCAGGTCCAGGAGAGCCCCATATGGAAACCAGAGCCACCAGATCCAGGTGAGGTCCAGGTGGGACCACAGTCACAAGGTCCCGGTGACGCGCAGGTGGCAAACAGGATTCACCAAGTCCAGGAGAGGCCCAGGAGGCGAACAGTCACCAGATCCAGGTTCGGACCATCTAAGGACCAGAATCACCAGGCCCAAGTGAAGCCCAAGGAGTGACCAGAGTCACCAGGTAAGGGTGAGACCCAGAGTGGTAACCAGAGTAACCAGTTTAGTTTGAGGCCCAGAGTGAGGACCAGAGGTGCCTGGTCAAAGTGAGGCCCAGGTGTAGAATAGAGTATCCAGGTCCCAATGATGGCTGAGTGAGGACCAGAGTTCAACTAGGCCATGCAGGCCCTGATGGGGAACAGAATCACTAGGTCCTGGTTCGGCATAGAATAAGACCACAGTCAGCAGTATCCGGTGAGCCCCTTCTGGGAACCAGAGCCACACTATCCAGCTGAGTCCCAGGTCCATGGGAGGCCCACGTGAGTAACTTATTTCATCAGGTCAAAATGAGACATAGCTGCGGACAAAGAGTCAACCAGGACTGGGTGCGGCCTAGGTGGGGCAAGATTCAGCAGTTCTGAGTTAGGTCAAAGTGGGGGACGACAGACACAGGTCCAGTGTGGCCAAACTGAGGACCAGAGTCACCATATCCAGTTGCGGGTCCATGTTGGAAAGAGAGTCCACCAGGTCCAGGAGAGGTCCAGGTGTGACTAGAGTCACACATCCAGGTGAAGCCCAGGTGGGGATCAGAGTCATTAGGTCCAGATGAGGCCCAAGTTGAGGACCAGAGTATCAGTACACGTGAGGCCCCGGTGGGGGATCAGAGGCCACAGTTCCATGTGAGGCCGGCTTGTGGGACCATGGTCAACAGATCTACTTGAGGCCCAGGTGTGGAACAGCAGTAAGGGCAGGTACAGGTGAGTCCCCAGTGGTGGAACAAGGGAAGTGACCAAACGTCCAGGTGAGGGCCCAGGTGGGGACCAGGGATCATCAGGTCCCGGGGAGGCCCTTGAAAGAACCAGAGTCAAAACAGTGTCGCAGAGTTCGGGCGCATGTGGGCAACACAGGGTCAGGAGGTCCAAGGTCAGACCAAAGTGGGGTTCACAGTACACTTAGGGCACGGTGAGGACCCAGAGGGGGACCAGAGTCACCTGGTCCAGGTGAGGCCCAGTTGAGGACTAGTTTCACCATATCTGGTTCGGCTTAGAAGTGTACCAGAATCACCTGATCGAAGGTGATATCCAGTTGGGACCAGAGTCACCAAGGTCAGGGTGAGGCCCAGAGTGGTTCCAGAGTCATCGGGTCCAGGTGAGGCTCAGCTTGTGGAACAGAATCTCCAGGTACCCAATGATGCCCAGGTGATGACCAGAGTCACCAGATCTGGGTGACACGCAGATAGGATCAGAGTCACCAGTTCCAGGTGACTGAGAAGAAGAAGAAGGCGTCTACTAAATCAGGTCCAGGTGGTGAAGAAAGTCACCAGGACTTGGTGAGGCCCAGATTTGGACCAGATTCACCAGGTCCAGGTTATTCCCAGGTGGTGACCAGAGTCCTCGGGGCTGGGAGAGGACCAGCTAAGGACCAGATTCAACAGGTCCAAATGAGGCCCACGTGGGGACCTGAGTCACCAGCTATGTGTGAGGCCCAGGTGGCAACCCCACTCCCCAGGTCCAGGTGAGGCCAACCAGCAGGCTAGAGTCACCAGATGCAGGTGAGGTCCAGGAGGGGACCAGAGTCACCAAATCCAGGTGAGGTCCATGTTCAAAGAGAGTCACCAGGTCCAGGAAAGGTCCAGGTGGGGACCAGAGTCACCAGATCCAGGTGAAGCCCAGTGGGGACCAGAGTCACTAGGTCCAGATGAGGTCAAGGTTGGGACCAGAGATACCAGGTACAAGGGAGGCCCCGGTGGGGAGCAGTGGCAACAGGTCCATGTGAGGCCGGCCTGGGGACCATGGTCAACAGGTCTACTTGAGGCCCAGGTGTGGAACACAGTAAGCAGGTCCAGGTGAGTCCCCGGTGGTGACAAGTGTCACCACGTCCAGGTGAGGCCCAGGTGGGGACCAGGATCACCAGGTCCAGGGGAGGCCATTGAAAGAACCAGAGTCAACAGTTC
Source organism: Canis lupus familiaris (assembly GCF_011100685.1). NCBI lineage: Eukaryota > Metazoa > Chordata > Mammalia > Carnivora > Canidae > Canis > Canis lupus. The sequence continues at coordinate 85,458 of NW_023330453.1, read as the reverse complement.
GAGGTCAGTCGCAGGTGGCAACCAGGGTCAGCAGGTCCAAGTCAGGCCAAAGTGGGGTTCACAGTCACTAGGGCACGGTGAGACCCAGAGGGGGACCAGAGTCACCTGGTCCAGGTGAGGTCCAGTTGTGGAACACAGTCACCGGGTCCCAATTTTGTCCAGTTGAGGACCATGGTCAACAGGGCCAGGTGAGGCCCAGATGCGGATTGGAGTCCCCAAATCCAGGTGAAGACCAGGTGGGGACCACAGTCAACAGATCCAGGATAGTCTCAGTGCAGACCAGATCACCAGGTCCAGGTGAGTTGCAGGTGGCAACCACACTCACCAGATCCCGGTGAGGCCCTGGTGCGGACCAGAGTCACGAGGTACATGAGAAGCTAGAAACAATGCAGCCACCAGTTCCACGTGATGTCCACGTGGGAACGAGAATCTCCAGTTACACGTGAGGACCTGGTGGGGATCCGACTCACCATGTCCAGGTGAGACCCAGGTGGGAACCAGTGTCACCATGTCCAGGTGTGGCCCAGGTGAAGACCAGAGTTAATAGGTCCAGCTGGGTCACTGTTAGTGAACAGTGTAACCATATCTGATGCTACCCGGTGGGTACCAGATACACCAGGTACTGGTGAGGCCCAGGTGGGACCAGAGACATGAGGTCCAGGTGAGGTCCCGATGGGAACCACAGTCACCAGGTCAGGTGAGGCCATGCTTAGGATCAGAGTAACCAGTTACAGGTGAGGTCCAGGAGGAGCCAGAGTCACCTGGTACAGAAGAGGCCAAAGTCAGGACATGAGTTACCAGGATCAGTTCAGTCCCAGTGGTGAATAGAGTAACCATTTCCTGATGATGCCCTGGTAAAACCAGAGTCACCAGTCCAGATGAGGCGCAGGTGGGGAGTATGTTCACTATGTCCCAGTGAGGCCCAGATGAGGACTAGAGTCACCAGGTCAAGTTGAGGCCTAGAAGGGTACCAGATTCACCTGGTCTAGGTGACATCCAGATGGGGACCAGAGTCACCATGTCAGGCTGAGGCCCAGAGGGGATCCAGAGTCATCAAGTCCAGGTGAGGCTCAGGTGTGGAACAGAGTATCCAGGTCATAAAATCCACAGGTGAGTACCAGAGTCAGCAGATCTGGGTGAGGTCCAGTTAGGATCAGAGTCACCAGTTCCAGGTGAGGCCAAGAAGGAGTCCACAGCAATCAGGTCCAGGTTGGGAACAAAGTCAAGACTGGGTGAGGCCCAGATGGGGACCAGATTCACCAGGTCCAGGTGATTCCCAGGTGGTGACCAGAGTTACCAGTTCCAGGTGAGCACCAGGTAAGGACCAGATTCACCAGGTCCAAGTGAGGCCCACGTGGGGACTTGTGTCTCCAGGTATGGGTGAGGCCCAGGTGGAAATCCATCACCAGGTCCAGGTGAGGCAACGTGCAGGCCATGCAGAGGAACCATGTCCCAATGATGCCCAGTAGGGACCAGACTTACCTGGTCCAGGTGAGGCCAACCTTTGGCCATGCGGGAACCATGTCCCGATGATGCCCAGTAGGGACCAGAGACCAGGTCCAGGTGAGGCCAACCTGCAGGTCATGCAGTGGAACCATGTCCCGATGATGCCCAGGTAGTGACCAGAGTCACCAGATCCAAATGAGGCCCCAGATGGAGCATATTTCACTAGGTCCAGGTGAGGCCCAGTTGAGGACCAGAGTCACCGACCTTGTTGAGGCCCAGACGGTCATAATCCCCCTGGACCAGGTGACATCCATATGGGGACCAGAGTCACTACGTTAGGTTAATAGCCAGAGTAGTTCCAGAGTCATCATGTCCAGGGGAGCCTCAGGTGTGGAACAGAGTCACCAGGACCAATGATGCCCAGGTGAGGACCAGAGTAACCAGGTACACGTGAGGCCCCCGGTGGGGATCAAGGCAACAGATTCATGTGAGGCCGGCTTGGGACCATGGTCAACAGGTCTATTGAGGCCCAGGTGTGGAATACAGTAAGCAGGTCCAGGTGAGTCCCCAGTGGTGACAAGAGTCACCATGTCCAGGCGACGCCCGGTGGGACCAGGATCACCAGGTACTGGGGAGGCCCTTGAAAGAACCAGAGTCAACAGTTTGACGTCAGGCGCAGGTTCCAACCAGGGTCAGCAGGTCCAAGTCAGGCCAAAGTGGGGGTCACAGTCCCTACTGCACGGTGAGACCCAGAGGGGGACCAGAGTCACCTGGTCCAGGTGAAGTCCAGTTGTGGATTACAGTCACTGGGTCCCAATTTTGCCCAGTTGAGGACCATGGTCAACAGGGCCAGGTGAGGCCCAGATGGGAACCAGAGCCCGAAATCCAGGTGAAGCCAGGTGGGGACCACAGTCACGATCCAGGGTAGTCTCAGTGCTGACCAGAATCACCAGGTCCAGGTGAGGTGCAGGTGGCAACCACACTCAACAGGTCCCAGTGAGGCCCTGTGGGGACCAGAGTCACGAGGTACATGAGAAGCTAGAAACACTGCAGCCACAGATCCACATGATGTCCATGTGGGAACGAGAATCACCAGTTACAGGTGAGGACCAGGCAGGGAACTGAATCACAGGTCCACGTGAGACCCAAGAGGGAACCAGTGCTACCATGTCCAGTGTGGCCCAGGTGAAGACCAGAGTTAATATCTGGCTGGGTCACTGTTAGTGAACAGTGTAACCATATCCTGATGCTACCCATGTGGGTACCGAGACACCAGGTCCTGGTGAGGCCTAGGTGGGGACCAGAGACATGAGGTCCAGGTGAGGTCCCGATGGGAACCACAGTCACCAGGTCAGGTGAGGCCATGCTTAGGATCAGAGTCACCAGTTACAGGTGAGACCCAGGGTCGAGCCAGAGTCACCAAGTAGGGAAGACGCCAAAGTCAGGACCAGAGTTACCAGGATCAGGTCAGTCCCAGTGGTGAATAGAGTCCACCATGTCCGATTATGACCAGGTAGAACCCGAGTCACCCCGTACAGATGAGGCGAGGTCGGGGAGTATATTTCACTACTGTCCGGATTGAGGCCCAGTTGAGAACCAGCCAGATTCCCCCAGTCTTTTTGAGGCCTAGAGGGGTACCAGATCACCTGGTCTAGTTGGGACATCAAGATGGGGACCCAGACCTCACCAGGCAGGGTTGAGGCCAGAGAGGTCCCGAGGATATGTCCAGGTGAGGCTCAGGTTGTGGAACAGTTTGCACCAGGTACAAATGATGCCCAAGGTGAGGCCCAGGAGTCACCAGGGTCTGTGTGACACGCAGATAGGATCAGAGTCACCCAGTTTCAGGTGAGGTCAAGAAAGAGTCCACAGCAATCAGGTCCAGGTGGGGAACAAAGTCACCAGGACTGGGTGAGGCCCAGATGGGACCAGATTCACCAAGTCCATGTGATTGCCAGGTGGTGACCAGAAATACCAGTACCGGATGAGCACCAGGAAAGACGAGATTCACCAGGTCCAAGTGAGACCCACGTGGGGACCTGTGTCACATTGCATGTGTGAGGCCCAGGTTGCCACCCCACTCACCAGGTCCAGGTCAGGCCAACCTGCAGGCCAAGCAGAGGAACCATGTCTCGATGATGCCCAGGTAGACATCAGAGTTACCAGGTCCAGGTGAGGCAAACCTGCAGGCCATGCAATGGAACCATGTCGCGATGATGCCCAGGTAGGGACCAGAGTCACCAGGTCCAAATGAGGCCCAGATGGAGCAAATTCACTAGGTCCATGTGAGGCCCAGATCAGGACCAGAGTAACCAGATCTGCTTGATGCCTAGAGGGGTACCATAATCACCTGGTCCAGGTAACATCCACATGGGGACCAGAGTCACCAGGTCACGAAGAGGCCCAGAGAGGTTCCAGATGCATCATGTCCAGGTGAGGCTCAGGTGAGGAACAGAGTCACCAGGTACCAATGATGCACAGGTGAGGACCAGAGTCACCAGATCTGGATGACGTGCAGATAGGTTCAGAGTCACCAGTTTCCAGGTGAGGCCAAGAAAGTGTCCACAGCAATCAGGTCCAGGTGGGGAACAAAGTCACCAGGACTGGGTGAGGCCCAGATGGGGACCAGATTCACCAGGTCCAGGTGAAAACCAGGTGGTGACCAGTGTCCCCGGGTCTGGGTTAGGACCAGATAAGGACCAGATTCACCAGGTCCAAGAAGCCCACGTGGGGACCTGAGTCACCATGTACGGGTTAGGCCCAGGTGGCAACCGCACTCACCAGGTCCAGGTGAGGCCAACCTGCAGGCCAGAGTCACCAGATCCAGGTGAGGCTCTAGTGGGGACCGGAGTCACCAGGTAAATGTGAGTCTACAAGAAAACTACAGTCACCAGGTCCAGGTGTATTACAGGTGGGAACGAGATTCAACAGGTCCAGGTGAGACCCAGGTGGGGACCACAGTCACCAGGTCCAGACTGAGGCCTAATGGGGGGACAAGAGTCATCAGGACCAGTTGAGGCCAAAGAATGAAGCAAAGTCATCATATCCAAGTGAGGCCCAGGTGGAGAACAGAGTAACCATGTCCCATTGATGCCAGGTGGGAAAAGAGTCACAAGGTCCAGACGAGGCCTAAGTGAGGAGTAGATTCAACAGATCCTGTTGAGGCCCAGTTGAGGACCAGTGTCCCCAGCTCCGGGTAAGTCCCAGGGGGGGACCAGAGTCACCCGGTTCTGGTGATATCCAGGAGGGGACCAGAGTCACCACGTCAGGGTTAGGCCCAGAGGGGGACGAGATTCACTAGGTCCCGGTGAGGCCACGATGTAGAACTGAAACCAGGTCCCATGATTCCCATATGAGGACTTGAGTCACCAGGTCCAGGTGAGGTCCATGTGGGAACAGTCACTTCGTCCAGGTGAGGCCCAGGTGGGACCACAGTCAACAGGTCCAGGTGAGGCCCAGGAATATAATGAGTATCCAGGTCCCAATGATGCCCAAGTAAGGACCAGAGTGAACAGGTCCAGCAGAGGCCCAAATATGGATCAGAGTCATTTTGTTCCAGTTGATGCCTGATGGAGACCACAGGAACCAGGTCCAGGAGAGCCCCATATGGGAACCAGAGCCACCAGATCCAGGTGACTTCCAGGTGGGAACAGAGTCACAAGGTCCAGGTGAGGCGCAGGTGGCAACAGGATTCACCAAGTCCAGGTGAGGCCCAGGTGGCGACCAGTCACCAGATCCAAGTGAGGACAAGCTAAGGACCAGATTCACCAGGCCCAAATGAAGCCCAAGGGGTGACCAGAGTCACCAGGTAAGGGTCATTCCCAGAGGGAGAACCACAGTAACCAGTTTAGTTTGAGGCCCAGAATGTGACCAGAGGTCCCTAGTCAGAGTGAGGCCCAGGTGTGGAATAGTGTATCCAGGTCCCAATGATGCCTGGAAGGACCATAGTCACTAGGGCCATGCAGGCCCAGATGGGGAACAGAATCACTAGGTCCTGGTGAGGCATAGAATAAGACCACAGTCAGCAGTATCATTTGAGTCCCTTGCGGGAACCAGAGCCACTCTATCCAGCTGAGTCCCAGGTGATGTGAGGCTCACGTAAGGACCAGATTCATTAGGTCGAAATGAGGCATACCTGGGGACAAGAGTCACCAGGTATGGGTGCGGCCTAGGTGGGGCAAGATTCAGCAGTTCTGAGTTAGGTCAAAGTAGGGACGAGAGACGTCAGGTCCAGGTGAGGCCAAACTGAGGACCAGAGTCACCAGATCCAGGTGAGGTCCATGTTGGAAAGAGAGTCAGCAGGTCCAAGAGAGGTGCAGGTGGGGACCAGAGACACCAGATTCAGGTGAAGTCCAGGTGGGGACCAGAGTCACCAGATCCAGGTGAAGCCCAGGTGGGGATCAGAGTCACTAGGTCCAGATGAGGCCCAGGTGAGGACCAGAGTTACCAGGTACACATGAGGCCCCGGTGGGGATCAAGGCAACAGGTCCATGTGAGGCCGGTTTGGGGACCATGGTCAACTGGTCTACTTGAGGCCCTGGTGTGGAATATAGTAAGCAGGTCCAGGTGAGTCCCCGGTGGTGACAAGAGTCACCACGTCCAGGTGAGTCCCCGGTGGGGACCAGGATCACCAGGTACAGGGGAGGCCCTTGAAAGAACCAGACTCAACAGGTCGAAGTCAAGCGCAGGTCGCAACCAGGGTCAGCAGGTCCAAGTCAGGCCAAAGTGGGGTTCACAGTCATTAGGGCACGGTGAGACCCAGAGGGGGACCAGAGTCACCAGATCCAGGTGAGGTCCATGTTGGAAAGAGAGTCACCAGGTCCGGGAGAGATCCAGGTGGGGACCAGAGTAACCACATCCACTTGAAGCCCAGGTGGGGACCAGGATCACCAAGTACTGTTGAGGCCCTTGAAAGAACTAGAGTCTACTGGCACAAAAACAGACACATAGATTAGTGAAACAGAATAGAGAATCCAGAAGTGGACCCTGAACTTTATGGGCAACTAATATTCGATAAAGGAGGAAAGACTATCCATTGGAAGAAAGACAGTCTCTTCAATAAATGGTGCTGGGAAAATTGGACATCCACATGCAGAAGAATGAAACTAGACCACTCTCTTTCACCATACACAAAGATAAACTCAAAATGGATGAAAGATCTAAATGTGAGAGAAGATTCCATCAAAATCCTAGAGAAGATCACAGGCAACACCCTTTTTGAACTCGGCCATAGTAACTTCTTGCAAGATACTCCACGAAGGCAAAAGAAACAAAAGCAAAAATGAACTATTGGGACTTCATCAAGATAAGAAGCTTTTGCACAGCAAAAGATACAGTCAACAAAACTCAAAGACAACCTACAGAATGGAAGAAGATATTTGCAAATGACATATCAGATAAAGGACTAGTTTCCAAGATCTATAAAGAACTTATCAAACACAACACCAAAGAAACAAACAATCCAATCATGAAATGGGCAAAAGACATGAACAGAAATCTCACAGAGGAAGACATAGACATGGCCAACAGGTCCAAGTCACGCCAAAGTGGGGTTCACAGTCCCTACTGCACGGTGAGACCCAGAGGGGGACCAGAGTCACCTGCTCCAGGTGAGGTCCAGGTGTGGAACACAGTCACCGGGTCCCATTTTTGCCGTGATGAGGACCATGGTCAACAGGGCCAGGTGAAGCCCAGGTTGGGACCATAGTCACCAGATCCAGGGTAGTCTCAGGTGCAGACCAGAATCACCAGGTCCAGGTGAGGTGCAGGTGGCAACCACACTCACCAGGTCCCGGTGAGGCCCTGGTGGGGACCAGAGTCACGAGGTACATGAGAAGCTAGAAACACTGCAGCCACCAGGTCCACATGATGTCCATGTGGGAATGAGAATCACCAGTTAGAGGTGAGGACCCTGTGGGTATCCGACTCACCAAGTCCAGGTGAGACCAAGGTGGGAACCAGTGTCACCAAGTCCAGGTGTAGCGAGGTGAAGACCAGAGATAATAGGTCCGGCTGGGTCACTGTTAGTGAACAGTGTAACCATATCCTGATGCTACCCAAGTGGGTACGAGAGACACCAAGTCTTGGTGAGGCCCAGGTGAGACAAGAGACATGAGGAGCAGGTGAGGTCCCGATGGGAACCACAGTCACAAGGTCAGGTGAGGCCATACTTAGGATCAGAGTCACCAGTTACAGGTGAGACCCAGGTGGAGCCAGATTCACCAGGTAGAGAAGAGGCCAAAGTCAGGACCAGAGTTACCAGGATCAGGTCAGTCCCAGAGGGGAATAGTGTAACCATTTCCCGATGATGCCCATGTAGAACCAGAGTCACCAGGTCCAGATGAGGCGCAGGTGGGGAGCATGTTCCCTAGGTCCCGGTGAGGCCCAGTTGAGGCCCAGAGTAACCAGGTCAAGTTGAGGCCTAGAGGGGTACCAGATTCACCTGGTCTAGGTGACATCCAGATAGGGACCAGAGTCACCATGTCAGGCTGAGGCCCAGAGGGGATCCAGAGTCATCATGTCCAGGTGAGGCTCAGGTGTGTAACAAAGCATCCAGATCATAATGGTCCACGGGGGAGGACCATAGTCACCAGATCTGGGTGAGACCCATTTAGGATCCGAGTCACCAGTTCAAGGTGAGTCCAAGAAGGAGTCCACAGCAATCAGGTCCAGGTGGGGAACAAAGTCACCAGGACTGGGTGAGGCCCAGAAGGGGACCAGATTCACCAGGTCCAGGTGATTCCCAGGTGGTGACCAGAGTTACCAGTTCCGGGTGAGGTCCAGGTAAGTACCAGATTCACTATGTCCAAGTGAGACCCACGTGGGGACCTGTGTCACCAGGCATGGGTGAGGCCCAGGTGTCAACCCCACTCACCAGGTCCAGGTGAGGGCAACCTGCAGGCCATGCAGAGGAACCATGTCCCGATGATGCCCAGGTAGGGACCAGAGTTACGAGGTCCAGGTGAGGCTAACCTGCAGGTCATGCAGTGGAGCCATGTCCCGATGATGCCCAGGAAGGGACAAGAGTCATCAGGTCCAAATGAGACCCAGATGGAGCATATTCACTAGGTCCAGGTGAGGCCCAGTTGAGGACCAGAGTCACCAGAACTGGTTGAGGCCTAGAGGGGTACCGGAATCACCTGGTCCATGTGACATCCAGATGGAGACCAGAGTCACCAGGTCAGGGTTAGGCCCAGAGTAGTTCCAGAGGCCAGAGCCTCATGTCCAGGTGAGGCTCAGGTGTGGAACAGAGTCACCAGGTACCAATGATGCCCAGGTGAGGACCAGAGTCACCAGGTCTGGGTGACACGCAGATAGGATCAGAGTCACCAGGTCCAGGTGAGGCCATGAAAGCGTCCACAGCAATCAGGTCAAGGTGGGGAACAAGTCACCAGCACTGAGTGAGGCCAAGATGGGGTCGGATTCACCAGGTCCAGGTGAGGCCCAGGTGGTGACCAGAGTCCCCGGGTCTGGGAGAGGACCAGGTAAGGACCAGATTCACCAGGTCCAAGAGGCCCACGTGGAGACCTGAGTCACCAGGTATGGGTGAGGCCCAAGTTGCATCCCCACTAACCAGGTCCATGTGAGGCCAACCTTCAGGCCAAGTCACCCGAACCACGTGAGGACCTAGTGGGGACTGGATTCACCAGTTAAAAGTGATTCTACAAGAACAACACAGTCATCAGATCCTGGTGTGGTTCATGTGGGATCGAGAGTCACCAGGTCCAGGTGAGACCCAGGTGGGGACCACAGTCACCAGGTCCAGATTGAGGCCTAGGTCGGGGGACCAGATTCATCAGGACCAGTTGAGGCCAAAGTGTGGAGCAAAGTTATCATGTCCAGGTGAGGCCCAGGTGGGGAACAGAGTAACCATGTCCCAAAATGTCAGGTGGGAAAAGAGTCACAAGGTCCAGACGAGGCCTTAGTGAGGAGTAGATTCACCAGGTCCTGTTGAGGCCCAGTTGAGGACCAGTGTCCCCAGCTCCGGGAGAGTCCCAGAGGGGGACCAGAGTCACCCGGTTCTGGTGATATCCAGGTGGGGACCTGAGTCACCACGTCCTGGTGAGGCCCAGAGGGGGACGAGAATCACTAGGTCCAGGTGAGGCCCCGATGTGTAACTGAGAACCCAGGTCCCATGATGCCCATATGAGGACCTGAGCCACCAGGTCCAGGTGAGGTCCCTGTGGGAACCAGTCACCTCGTCCAGGTGAGGCCCAGGTGGGAACACAGTCACCAGGTCCAGGAGAGGCCTAGGTATATAAGAGAGTATCCAGGTCCCAATGTTGCCCAGGTACGGACCAGAGTCAACAGGTCCAGGAGAGGCCCAAATATGGATCAGAGTCATTGTGTTCCAGGTGAGACCAGATGGAGACCACAGGAACCAGGTCCAGGAGAGCCCCATATGGGAACCAGAGCCACCAGATCCAGGTGACTTCCAGGTGGGACCACAGTCACAAGGTCCAGGTGAGGCGCTTACGGCAACAGGATTCACCAAGTCCAGGTGAGGCCAGGGGGCGACCAGTCACCAGATCCAAATGTGGACCAGCTAAGGACCAGATTCACCAGGCACAAGTGAAGCCCAAGGGGTGACCAGAGTCACCAGGTAAGGGTGAGGCCCAGAGGGGAACCAGAGTAACCAGTTTAGTTTGAGGCCCAGAATGGGACCAGTGGTCCCGGGTCAAAGTGAGCCTTAGGTGTGGAATAGAGGATCCAGGTCCCAATGATGCCTCGGTGAGGACCAGAGTCACTAGGGCCATGCAGGCCCAGATGGGGAACAGAATCAGTACATCCTGGTGAGGCATAGAATAAGACCACAATCACCAGTATCAGGTGTGCCCCTTGTGGGAACCAGAGCCACTCTATCCAGGTGAGTCCCAGGTCCATGTGAGGCCCACGTGAGGACCAGATTCATCAGGTCGAATTGAGGCATAGCTGGGGACAAGAGTCATCAGCTCTGGGTGCGGCCTAGGTGGGGCAAGATTCAGCATTTCTGAGTTAGGTCAAAGTGGGGACGAGAGACACCAGTACAGGTGAGGCCAAACTGAGACCAGAGTCACCAGATCCAGGTGAGGTCCATGTTGGAAAGAGAGTCACCAGGTCCAGGAGAGGTCCAGGTGTGGAACAGAGTCACCAGATCGAGGTGAAGTCCAGGTGGGGAGGAGAGTCTCCAGATCCAGGTGAAGCCCAGGTGGGGACCAGAGTCACTAGGTCCAGATGAGGCCCAGGTGAAGATCAGAGTTAACAGGTACACGTGAGGCCCCGGCGGGGATCACAGCCAAAATGCCACGTGAGGCCGGCTAGGGGACTATGTTCAACAGGTCTACCTGAGGCCCAGGTGTGGAACACTGTAAGCCTGTCTAGGTGAGTCCCCAGTAGTGACAAGAGTCACCACGTCCAATTGAGGCCAAATTGGGGACCAGGATCACCAGGTGCAGGGGAGGCCTTTGAAAGAACCTGAGTCAACAGTTCGAGGTCAGGCGCAGGTGGCAACCAGGGTCAGCACGTCCAAGTCAGGCCAAAGTTGGGTTCACGGTCACTAGGGCACGGTGAGACCCAGAGGGGGACCAGAGTCACGTGGTCCATGTGAGGTCCAGTTGTGGAACACAGTCACCGGGTCTCAATTTTGTCCAGTTGAAGACCATGGACAACAGGGCCAGGTGAGGCCCGGATTGGGACCGGAGACCCCAAATCCAGGTGAAGCCCAGGTGGGTACCACAGTCACAAGATCCAGGGTAGTCTCAGGTGCAGACCAGAATCACCAGGTCCTGGTGAGGTGCAGGTGGCAACCACACACACCAGGTCCCGGTGAGGCCCTGGTGCGGACCAGATGCTCGAGGTACATGAGAAGTTAGAAACACTGCAGCCACCAGTTCCACATAATGTCCACGTGGGAATGAGAATCACCAGTTACAGGTGAGGACCAGGTGGGGATCTGACTCACCATGTCCAGGTGAGACCCTGGTGGGAACCAGTGTCACCATGTTCAGGTGTGGACCAGGTCAAGACCAGAGTTAACAGGTCCGGCTGGGTCACTGTTAGTGAACAGTGTAACCGTATCCTGATGCTACCAAGGTGGATACCAGAGACACCAGGTCCTGGTGAGGCCCAGTTGGGACCAGAGACATGAGGTCCAGGTGAGGTTCCGATGGGAACCACAGTCACCAGGTCAGGTGAGGCCATGCTTAGGATCAGAGTCACCAGTTCCAGGTGAGGCCCAGGTGGAGCCAGAGTCACCTGGTACAGAAGAGGCCAGTCAGGACCAGAGTTACCAGGATCAGGTCACTCCAAGTGGGAATAGAGTAACCATGTCCCGATGATGCCCAGGTAGAACCAGAGTCACCAGTCCCAGATGTGGCGCAGGTGAGGAGCATGTTCACTAGGTCCCGTTGAGGCCCAGTTGAGGACCAGAGTCACCAGGTCTAGGTGAGGCCTAGAGGGGTACCAGATTCACCTGGTCTGGTGACATCCAGATGGGGACCAGAGACCCCATTTCAGGCTGAGGCCCAGAGGGGATCCAGTGTCAACATATTCAGGTGAGGCTCAGGTGTGGAACATAGTATCCAGGTCATAATGGTCCACAGGTGAGGACCAGAGTCACCAGATCTGGGTGAAGCCCAGTTAGCATCAGAGTCAGCAGTTCCAGGTTAGCCAAGAAGGAGTCCACAGCAATCAGGTCCAGGTGGGGAAGAAAGTCAACAGGACTGGGTGAGGCCCAGATGGGGACCAGATTCACCAGGCCCAGGTGATTCCCATGTGGTGACCAGAGTTACCAGTTCCGGGTGACCAACAGGTAAGGACCAGATTCACCAGGTCCAAGTGAGGCCCACGTGGGGACCTGTTTCACTAGGCAAGGGTGAGACCCAGGTGAGAAACCCACTCACCAGGTCCAGGTGAGGCCAACCTGCAGGCCATGCAGAGGAACCAGGTCCCAATGATGCCCAGGTAGGGACGAGAGTTACCAGGTCCAGGTGAGGCCAACCTACAGGCCATGCAGTGGAACCATGTCCCGATGATGCCCAGGTAGGGACCAGAGTCACCAGGTCCAAAGGAGGCCCAGATGGAGCATATTCACTAGGTCCAGGTGAGGTCCAGTTGAGGACCAGAGTCACCAGACCTCGTTGAGGCCCACAGGGGTACCATAATCCCCTGGTCCAGCTGACATTCATATGGGGACCAGAGTCACCAGGTCAGGTTGATAGCCAGGGAGATCCAGAGTCATCATGTCCAGGGGAGCCTCAGGTGTGGAACAGAGTCACCAGGACCAATGATGCCCAGGTGAGGACCAGAGTAACCACGTACACGTGAGGCCCCGGTGGGGATCAGAGGCAACAGGTCCATGTGAGGTAGGCTTGGGGACCATGGTCAACAGGTTTATTGAGGCCCAGGTGTGGAACACAGTAAGCAGGTCCAGTTGAGTCCCCAGTGGTGACAAGAGTCACCACTTCCAGGTGAGGCCCGGTGGGGACCAGGATCACCAGGTACAGGGGAGGCCCTTGAAAGAACCAGAGTCAACAGTTCGACGTCAGTCTCAGGTGGGAACCAGGGTCAGCAGGTCCAAGTCAGGCCAAAGTGGGTTTCACAGTCACTAGGGCACGGTGAGACCTAGAGGGGAACCAGAGTCACGTGGTCCAGGTGAGTTCCAGTTGTGGAACACAGTCACCGCGTCCCAATTTTGCCCAGTTGTGGACCATGGTCAACAGGGCCATGTGAGCCCCAGATGGGGACCGGAGTCCCCAAATCCAGTTGAAGCCCAGGTGGGGACCACAGTCACTAGATCCAGGGTAGTCTCAGGTGCAGACCAGAATCACCAGGTGCAGGTGAGATGCAGGTGGCAACCACACTGACCAAGTCCCGGTGAGGGCCTGGTGGGGATCAGAGTCACGAGTTACATGAGAAGCTAGAAACATTGAAGCCACCAGGTCCACATGATGTCCATGTGGAAACGAGAATCACCAGTTACAGGTGAGGACCATTGGGGATCTGAGTCACCATGTCCAGGGGAGACCCAGGTGGGAACCAGTGTCACCATGTCCAGGTGTGGCCCAGGTGAAGACCAGAGTTAATAGGTCCAGCTGGGTCACTGTTAGTGAACAGTGTAACCATATCCTGATGCTACCCAGGTGGGTACCAGAGACACCAGGCCCTGGTGAGGCCCAGGTGGGACCAGAGACATGAGGTCCAGGTGAGGTCCCGATGGGAACCACAGTCACCAGGTCAGTTGAGGCCATGCTTAGAATCAGAGTCACCAGTTACAGGTGAGGCCCAGTTAGAGCCAGAATCACCTGGTACAGAGAGGCCAAAGTCAGGACCAGAGTTACCAGGATCAGGTCAGTCCCAGTGGGGAATAGAGTAACCATGTCCCGATGATGCCCACGTAGAACCAGAGTCACCATGTCCAGATGAGGCGCAGGTGGGGAGCATATTCACTAGGTCCCGGTGAGGCCCACTTGAGGACTAGAGTCACCAGGTTTGGTTGAGGCCTAGAGGGGTACCAGATTCACCTGGTCTAGGTGACATCCAGATGGGGACCAGAATCACCATGTCATGGGGAGGCCCAGAGTGGATCCAGAGTCATCATGTCCAGGTGAGGCTCAGGTGTGGAAAGAGTATCCAGGTCATAATGATCAACAGGTGAGGACCAGAGTCACCAGATCTGGGTGACGTGCAGATACGTTCAGAGTGACCAGTTCCAGGTGAGGCCAAGAAGGAGACCACAACAATCAGGTCCAGGTGGCGAACAAAGTCACCAGGAATGGGTGAGGCCCAGATGGGGACCAGATTCACCAGGTCCAGGTGAGGCCCAGGTGGTGAGCAGAGTCCCCGGGTCTGGGAGAGGATCAGGTAAGGACCAGATTAACATGTCAAAGACGCCCACGTGGGGACCTGAGTCACCAGGTTTGGGTGAGGCCCAGGTGGCAACCCCACTCACCAGGTCCAAGTGAGGCCAACCTGCAGGCCAGAGTCACCAGATCCAGGTGAGGCCCTACTGGGGACTGGAATCACCAGGTAAATGTGCGTCTACAAGTACACCACAGTCACCAGGTCTAGGTGTGGTTCATGTGGTAACGAGAGTCACCAGGTCCAGGTGAGACCCAGGTGGAGACGACAGTCTCCAGGTCCAGATTGAGGCCTCGGTTGGGTGACCAGTGTCATCAGAACCAGTTGAGGCCAAAGTGTGGAGCAAAGTTATCATGTTCAGGTGAGGCCCAGGTGTGGAACAGAGTAACAATGTCCCTTTGATGCCAGGTGCGAAAAGAGTCACAAGGTCCAGACGAGGCCTAAGTGAGGAGTAGATTCACCAGGTCCTGTTGAGGCCCAGTTGAAGACCAGTGTAACCAGCTCCGGGGGAGTCCCAGAGGGGGCGAGTCACCCAGTACTGGTGATATCCAGGTGGGGACCAGAGTCACCACGTCAGAGTGAGGCCCACAGCGGGACGAAAATCACTAGGTCCAGGTGAGGACCTGATGTATAACTAAGAAACCAGGTCCCATGATGCCCGTATGAGGACCTGAATCACCAGGTCCAGTTGAGGTCCCTGTGGGAAACTGTCACCTCGTCCAGGTGAGGCCCAGGGGGACCACAGTCACCAGTTCCAGGTTAGGCCCAGGTATATAAGAGAGTATCCAGGTCCCAATGATGCCTAGGTAAGGCCCTGAGTCAACAGGTCCAGGAGAAGCCCAAATATGGATCAGAGTCATTGTGTTCCTGGTGAGGCCAGATGGAGACCACAGGAACCAGGACCAGGAGAGCCCCATATGGGAACCAGAGCCACCAGATCCAGGTGAGGTCCAGGTGGGACCAGAGTCACAAGGTCCAGGTGAGGCGCAGGTGGTAACAGGATTCACCAAGTCCAGGTGAGGCCCAGGTGGCGACCAGTCACCAGATCCAGGTGAGGATCAGCTAAGGACCAGATTCACCAGGCCCAGGTGAAGCCCAAGGGGTGACCAGCGTCACCAGGTAAGGGTGAGGCCCAGAGGGGAATCAGAGTAACCAGTTTAGTTTCAGGCCCAGAATGGGACCAGAGGTCCCTGGTCAAAGTGAGGCCCAGGTGTGGAGAAGAGTATCCAGGTCCCAATGATGCCTGGGTGAGGACCAGAGTCACTAGGGCCATGCAGGTCCAAATGGGTAACAGAATCACTTGGTCCTGGTGAGGCATAGAATAAGACCACAGTCAGCAGTATCAGGTGACCCCCTTGTGGAAACCAGAGCCACTCTATCCAGCTGAGTCCCAGGTCCATGTGAGGCCCACGTGAGGACCAGATTCATCAGGTCGAATTGAGGCATAGTGGGGACAAGAGTCACCAGGTCTGGGTGCGGCCTAGGTGGGGCAAGATTCAGCAGTTCTGAGTTAGATCCAAGTGGGGACGAGAGACACCAGGTCCATGTGAGGCCAAAAAGAGGTCCAGAGTCACCAGATCCAGGTGAGGTCCATGTTGGAACGAGAGTCACCAGGTCCAGGAGAGGTCCAGGTGGGTCCAGAGTCACCAGATCCAGGTGAAGTCCCGGTGGGGACGAGAGTCACCAGATCCAAGTGAAGCCCAGGTGGGGACCAGAGTCACTTGGTCCAGATGAGGCCCAGGTGAGGACCAGAGTTACCAGGTACACGTGAGGCCACGGTGGGGATCAGACGCAACAGGTCCATGTGAGGCCGGCTTGGGGACCATGGTCAACAAGTGTACTTGACGCCCATGTGTGGAACACAGTAACCAGGTCCAGGTGAGTCCCTGGTGGTGACAAGAGTAACGAGGTACATGAGAATCTAGAAACACTGCAGCCACCAGGTCCACATGATGTCCATGTGGGAACGAGAATCACCAGTTACAGGTGAGGAACAGGTGGGGATCCGACTCACCATGTCCAGGTGAGACCTAGGTGGGAACCAGTGTCACCATGTCCTGGTGTGCCCCAGGTGAAGACCAGAGTTATTAGGTCCTGCTGGATGAGTGTTAGTGAACAGTGTAACCATATCCTGATGCTACCCAGGTGGGTACCAGAGACACCAGGTCCTGGTGAGGCCCAGGTGTAACCGGAGACATGAGGTCCAGGTGAGGTCCCGATGGGAACCACAGTCACCAGGTCAGGTGAGGCCATGCTTAGGATCAGAGTCACCAGGTACAGGTGAGGCCCAGGTGGAGCCAGAGTCACCTGGTACAGAAGAGGCCAAAGTCAGGACCAGAGTTACCAGGATCAGGGCAGTCCCAGTGGGTAATACAGTAACCATGTCCCAATGATGCCCAGGTAGAATCAGAGTCACCAGGTCCATCGAGGCGCAGGTGGGGAGAATATTAAGTAGGTCCAGGTGAGGCCCAGATGAGGACCAGAGTCACCAGGTCTAGTTGACGCCTAGAGGTGTACCAGATTCACCTGGTCTAGGGGACGTCCAGATGGGGACCAGAGTCACCATGTCAGGGTGAGGCCCAGAGGGCATCCAGAATCATCATGTCCAGGTGAGGTTCAGGTGTGGAACAGAGTATCCAGGTCATAATGGTCCACAGGTGAGGACCAGTGTCACCAGATCTGGGTGAGGCCCAGTTAGGAGCAGAGTCACAAGTTCCAGTTGAGGCCAAGAAGGAGTCCACAGCAATCAGGTCCAGGTGGGGATCAAAGTCACCAGGACTGGGTGAGGCCCAAATGGGGACCAGATTCACCAGGTCCAGGTGATTCCCAGGTGGTGACAAGGGTTACCAGTTCCGGGTGAGGACCAGGTAAGGACCAGATTCACCAGGTCCAAGTGAGGCCCACGTGAGACCTGTGTCACCAGGTATGGGTGAGGCCCAGGTGGCAAGCCCACTCACCAGGTCTAGGTGAGGCCAACCTGCAGGCCATGCAGAGGAACCGTGTCCCGATGATGCCCAGGTAGGGACCAGAGTTACGAGGTCCAGGTGACGCCAACCTGCAGGCCATGCAGAGGAACCGTGTTCCGATGATGCCCAGATAGGGACCAGAGTTACCAGGTCAAGAAGAGGCCAACCTGCAGACCATTATGTGGAACCATGTTCAGATGTAGCCCACGTAGGGACCAGAGTCACCAGGTCCAAATGAGGCCCAGATGGAGCATATTCACTAGGTCCATTGAGGCCCAGTTGAGGACCAGAGTCACCAGATCTGGTTGAGGCCCAGAGGGGTACCAGACTCACCTGGTCTAGGTGACATCCAGGTGGGGACCAGAGTAACCATGTCAGGGTGTGCCCAGAGGGAATCCAGAGTCAACAGTCCAGGTGAGGCTCAGGTGTGGAACAGAGTATCCAGATCATAATGGTCCACAGGTGAGGACCAGAATCACCAGATCTGGGAGAGGCCCAGTTAGGATCAGAGTTACCACTTCCAGGTGAGGCCAAGAAGGTGTCCACAGCAATCAGGTCCAGGTGGGGAACAAAGTCACCAGGACTAGGTGATACCCAGTTGGTGACCAGGTTTACCACTTCCGGGTGAGGACTAGGTAAGGACCACATTCACCAGGTCCAAGTGAGGCCCACGTGGGGACCTGTGTCGCCAGGCATGGGTAAGATCCAGGAGGGAACCCCACTCACCAGGTCAAGATGACCCGATGATGCCCAGGTAGGGACCAGTGTTACCAGGTCCAGGTGAGGCAAACCAGCAGGCCATGCAGTGGAACCATTTCCCGATGATGCCCAGTGAGTGACCAGAGTCACCAGATCCAAATGAGTCCCAGATGGAGCATATTCCCTAGGTCCAGGTGAGGCCCAGTTGAGGACAAGAGTCACCAGATTTGGTTGAGGCCTAGAGGGGTTCCAGAATCACCTGGTCCAGGTGACATCCAGATGGGGACCAGAGTCACATGTCAGGGTGAGGCCCCGAGGGGATCCAAAGTCATCATGTCCAGGTGAGGCTCAGGTGTTTAACAGAGTATCCAGGTCATAATGGTCCACAGGTGATTACCAGAGTCACCAGATCTGGGTGAGGCCCAGGTAGGATCAGACTCACCACTTCCAGTTGAGGCCAAGAAGGAGTCCACAGCAATCAGGTCCAGAGGGGAACAAAGTCACCAGGACTGGGTGACGACCAGATGGGGACCAGATTCACCAGGTCCAGGTGATTCCCAGATGGTGACCAGGGTTACCAGGTACGGGTGAGGACCAGGTAAGGACGAGAATCACCAGGTCAAACTGGGCCCACGGGGGAGCTGTGTCACCATGTATGTGTGAGGCCCAGGTGCCAACCCCACTCACCAGCTCCATGTGAGGCCAACCTGCAGGCCATGTAGAGGAACAATATCCTGATGATGCCCAGGTAGGGACCAGAGTTACCAGGTCCAGGTGAGGCCAACCTGAAGGCCATGCAGCTGAACCATGTCCCGATGATGCCCAGGAAGGGACCAGAGTCACCAGGTCCAAATGAGGCCCAGTTGGAGCATATTCACTAGGTCCAGGTGAGGCCCAGTTGAGGACCAGAGTCACCAGATCTGGTTGAGTATTAGAGTGGTACAAGAATCACCTGGTCCAGTTGACATCCAGATGGGGACAAGAGTCACCATGTCAGGGTGAGGCCCAGAGAGGTTCCAGAGTCATCATGTCCTGGTGAGGCTCAGGTGTGGAACAGCGTCACCAGGTACCAATGATGCCCAGGTGAGGACCAGAGTCACCAGGTCTCGGTGACGCTCAGATAGGATCAGAGCCACCAGTTCCAGGTAAGGCCAAGAAAGAGTCCACAGCAATCAGGTCCAGGTGGGGAACAAAGTCACCAGGAATGGGTGAGGCCCAGATGGAGACCAGATTCACTCACCAGGTCCAGGTGAGGTCCAGGTGGTGACCGGAGTCCCCGGGTCTAGTAGAGGACCAGGTAAGGACCAGATTCTCCAGGTCCAAGAGGCACACGTGGGGACCTGAGTCACCAGGTATGGGTGTGTCCTAGGTGGCATCCCCACTCACCAGGTCCAGGTGAGGCCATCCTGCAGGCCAGAGTCACCAGATCCACGTGAGGCCCAGTGGGGACCAGAGTCACTAGGTAAATGTGAGTCTACAAGAACACCACAGTCACCAGGTCCAGGTGTGTTTCATGTAGGAACAAGAGTCACCAGGTCCAGGAGAGACCCAGGTGGGGACCACAGTTACCAGGTCCAGATTGAGGCCTAGGTGTGGGGACCAGATTCATCAGAACCAGTTGAGGCCAAAGTGTGGAGCAAAGTTATCATATCCAAGTGAGGCCCAGTTGGGGAACAGAGTAACCATGTCCCATTGATGTCAGGTGGGAAAAGAGTCACAGGTCCAGACGAGGTCTAAGTGAGGAGTAGATTCATCTGGTCCTGTTGAGGCCCAGTTGAGGACCAGTGTCCCCAGCTTTGGGTGAGTCCCAGAGGGGAACCAGAGTCACCCAGTACTGGTGATATCCAGGTGGGGACCAGAGTCACCACGTCAGGGTGAGGCCCAGAGGGGGACGAGAATCACTAGGTCCAGGTGAGGCCCCAATGTGGACCTGAGAAAGCAGGAACCATGATGCCCATATGAGGACCTGAGTCACCAGGTCCAGGTGAGGTCCCTGTGGGAACCAGTCACCTCGTCCAGCTGAGGCCAGGTGGGACCACAGTCACCAGGTCCAGCTGAGGCCCAGGTATATAAGAGTGTATCCAGGTCCCAATAATGCCAAGGTGAGGACAGAGTAAACAGGTCCAGGAGAGGCCCAAATATGGATCAGAGTCATTGTGTTCCAGGTGAGGCCAGATGGAGACCACAGGAACCAGGTCCAGGAGAGCCCCATATGGGAACCAGAGCCACCAGATCCAGGTGAGGTCCAGGTGGGACCACTGTCACAAGGTCCAGGGGAGGCGCAGATGGCAACAGGATTCACCAAGCCCAGGTGAGGCGCAGGTGGCGACCAGTCACCAGATCCAGGTGTGGACCAGCTAAGGACTAGATTCACCAGGGCCAAGTGAAGCCCAAGGGGTGCCTAGAGTCACCAGGAAGGGTGAGGCCCAAAGTGTAACCAGAGTAACCAGTTTAGTTTGTGGCCCAGAATGGGACAAGAGGTCACTGGTCAAAGTGAGGTCCAGGTGTGTAATAGAGTATCCAGGACCCAATGATGCCTAGGTGAGGACCAGAGTACCTAGGGCCATGCAGGACCAGATGGGGAACAGAATCACTAGGTCCTGGTGAGACATAGAATAAGACCACATTCAGCAGTATCAGGTGAGCCCCTTGTGGGAACCAGAGCCACTCTATCCAGCTGAGTCCCAGGTCCATGTGAGGCCCACGTGAGGACCAGATTCATCAGGTCGAATTGAGGCATAGCTGGGGACAAGAGTCACCAGGTCTGGGTGCGGCTTAGGTGGGGCAAGATTCAGCATTTCTGAGTGAGGTCAAAGTGGGGACGAGAGACACCAGGTCCAGGTGAGGCCAAACTGAGGACCAGAGTCACCAGATCCAGGTGAGGTCCATGTTGGAAAGAGAGTCACCAGGTCCAGGAGAGGTCCAGGTGGGGATCTGAGTCACCAGATCCAGGTGAAGCCCAGATGGGTACCAGAGTCACTAGGTCCAGATGAGGCCCAGGTGAGGACCAGAGTTACCAGGTACACGTGAGGCGCCGGTAGGTATCAGAGGCAACAGGTCCATGTGAGGCAGGCTTGGGGACCATGGTCAAGAGTTCTACTTGAGGCCCAGTGTGGAACACTGTAACCAGGTCCAAGTGAGTCCCCGGTGGTGACAAGAGTCACCAGGTCCAGGTGAGGCCGAGGTCGGCACCAGGATCACCAGGTACAGGGGAGGCCCTTGAAAGAACCAGAGTCAACAGTGCGAGGTCAGGCGCAGGTGGCAAACAGGGTCAGCAGGTCCAAGTCAGGCTAAAGTGGGGTTCAGAGTCACTAGAGAACGGTGAGACCCAGAGGGGGACCAGAGTAAACTGGTCCAGGTGAGGTCCAGGTGTGGAACACAGTCACCGGGTCCCAATTTTGCCCAGTTGAGGACCATGGTCAACAGGGCCAGGTGAGGCCCAGATGGATATCGGTGTGCCCAAATCCAGGTGAAGCCCAGGTTGGGACCCCAGTCATCAGATCCAGGGTAGTCTCAGTTGCAGACCAGAATCACCAGGTCCAGGTGAGGTGCAGGTGGCAACCACACTCACCAGGACCCGGTGAGGCCCTGGTGGGGACCAGAGTCACGAGGTACATGAGAAGGTAGAAACACTGCAGCCACCAGGTCCACATGATGTCCATGTGGGAAGGAGAATCACCAGTTAGAGGAGAGGACCCTGTGGGGATCCGACTCACCATGTTCAGGTGAGACCCAGGTGGGAACCAGTGTCACCATGTACAGGTGTGGCCCAGGTGAAGACCAGAGTTAATAGGTCCGGGTGGGTCACTGTTAGTGAACAGTGTAACCATATCCTGATGCTACCCAGGTGGGTACGAGAGACACCAAGTCCTGGTGAGGCCCAGGTGAGACCAGAGACATGAGGACCAAGTGAGGTCCCATGGGCACCACAGACATCAGGTCAGGTGAGTCCATGCTTAGGATCAGATTCAACAGATACAGATGAGGCCCAGTTGGAGCCAGAGTCACCTGGTACAGAAGAACCAAAAGTCAGGACCAGAGTTACCAGGATCAGTTCAGTCCCAGTGGGGAATAGAGTAACCATGACCCGATGATGCCCAGGTAGAACCCGAGTCACCAGGTCCAGATGAGGCGCAGGTGGGGAGCATATTCACTAGGTCCCGGTGAGGCCCAGTTGAGGACCAGTGTCACCAGGTCTAGTTGAGGCCCAGAGGGGTACCAGATTCACCTGGTCAAGGTGACATCCAGATGGGGACCATAGTCACCATGTAAGGGTGAGCCCCAGGTGGCAACCCCACTCACCAGGTCCAGGTGAGGCCAACCTGCAGGCCAGAGTCACCAAATCCAGGTGAGTCCCTAGTGGGGACCGGAGTCACCAGGTAAATGTGAGTCTACAAGAACACCACAGTCACCAGATCCACGTGTGGTTCATCTGGGAACGAGAGTCACCAGGTCCAAGTGAGAAAGAGGTGGGGACCACAGTCACCAGGTCCAGCCTGAGGCCTAGGTGGGGGGACCAGAGTCATCAGGACCAGTTGAGGCCAAAGTGTGGAGCAAAGTTATCATGTCCAGGTGAGGCCCAGGAGAGGAACACAGTAACCATGTCCCATTGATGCCAGGTAGGAAAAGAGTCACAAGGTCCAGACGAGGTCTAAGTGAGGAGTAGATTCACCAGGTCTTGTTGAGGCCCAGCTGAGGACCAGTGTCCCAAGCTCCGGGTGAGTCCCAGAGGGGGACCAGAGTCACCCGGTTCTGGTGATATCCAGGTGGGAACCAGAGTCAGCACGTCAGGAAGAGGCCCAGAGGGGGAAGAGAATCACTAGGTCCAGGTGAGGCCCCGATGTGGAACTGAAAAACCAGGTTCCATGATGCCCATATGAGGACCTGAGTCACCAGGTCCAGGTGAGGTCCCTGTGGGAACCAGTCACCTCGTCCAGGTGAGGCCCAAGTGGGACCACAGTCACCAGGTCCAGGTGAGGCCCAGGTATATAAGAGAGTATCCAGGTCCCAATGATGCCTAGGTAAGGACCAGAGTCAACAGGTCCAGGAGAGGTCCAGATATGGATCAGAGTCATTGTGTTCCAGGTGAGGCCAGATGGAGACCACAGGAACCAGGTCCAGGAGAGCCCCATATGGGAACCAGAGCCACCAGATCCAGGTGAGGTCCATGTGTGGCCACAGTCACAAGGTCCAGGTGAGGTGCAGGTGGCAACAGGATTCACCAAGTCCAGGTGAAGCCCAGGTGGCGACAAGTCACCACATCCAGGTGCGGACCAGCTAAGGACCAGACACAAGGCCCAAGTGAACCCCAAGGGGTGACCAGAGTCACCAGGTAAGGGTGAGGCCCAGAGGGGGAACCATAGTAACCATTTTGTTTGATGCCCAGAATGGGACCAGAGGTCCCTGGTCAAAGTGAGGCTCATGTGGGGTATAGAGTATCCAGATCCCAGTGATGCCTGGGTGAGGACCAGAGTCACTAGGGCCATGCAGGACCAGATGGGGAACAGAATCACTAGGTCCTGGTGAGGCATAGAAACACACCCCAGTCAGCAGTATCAGGTGAGCCCCTTGTGGGAACCAGAGCCACTCTATCCAGCTGAGTCACAGGCCCATGTGAGGCCCACGTGAGGACCAGATTCATCAGGTCGAATTGAGGCATAGCTGGGGACAAGAGTCACCAGGTCTGGGTGCGGCCTAGGTGGGGCAAGATTCAGCAGTTCTGAGTTAGGTCAAAATGGGGACGAGAGACACCAGGTCCAGGTGAGGCCAAACTGAGGACCAGAGTCACCAGATCCAGGTGAGGTACATGTTGGAAAGAGAGTCACCAGGTCCAGGAGAGGTCCAGGTGTGGACCAGAGTCACCAGATCACGTGAAGCCCAGTTGTGGACCAGAGTCACTATGTCCGGTTGAGGCCCAGGTGAGGACCAGAGTTACCAGGTACACGTGAGGCCTCGGTGGGGATCAGAGGCAACAGGTCTATGTGAGGCCGGCTTGGGGACCATGGTCAACAGGTCTACTTGAGGCCCAGGAGTGGAACATAGTAAGCAGGTCCAGGTGAGTCCTCCGTGTTGAAAAGTGTCACCATGTCCAGATGAGGCCCTGGTGGGACCAGGATCACCAGGTACAGGGGAGGACCTTGAAATAACCAGAGTCAACAGTTCGAGGTCAGGCGCAGGTGGCAACAAGTGTCAGGAGGTCCAAGTCAGGCCAAAGTGGGTTTCACAGTCACTAGGGATCGGTGAGACCCAGAGGGGGATCAGAGTCATGTGGTCCAGGTGAGGTCCAGTTGTGGAACACAGTCACCGGTTCCGATTTTGCCCAGGTGAGGACCATGGACAACAGGGCCAGGTGAGGCCCAGGTGGGGACCGGAGTCCCCAAATCCAGGTGAAGCCCAGGTGGGGACCACATCACCAGATCCAGGTTAGTCTCAGGTGCAGACCAGAATCACCAGGTCCAGGTGAGGCGGAGGTGGCAACCACACACCAGGTCCCGGTGAGTCCTTGGTGGGGACCAGAGTCACGAGGTACATGAGAAGCTAGAAACACTGCAGCCACCAGGTCCACATGATGTCCATGTGGGAACGAGAATCACCAGTTACAAATGAGGACCAGGTGGGGATCCGACTCACCATGTCCAGGTGAGACCCAGGTGGGAACCAGTGTCACCATGTCCAGGTGTGGCCCAGGTGAAGACCAGAGTTAATAGGTCCGGCTGGGTCACTGTTAGTGAACAGTGTAACCATATCCTAATGCTACCCAGGTGGGTACGAGAGACACCAGGTCCTGGTGAAGCCCAGGTGGGACCAGAGACATGAGGTCCGGGTGAAGTCCTGATGGGAACCACAGTCACCAGGTCAGGTGAGGCCATGCTTAGGATCAGAGTCACCAGTTCCAGGTGAGGCCAAGAAGGAGTCCACAGCAATCAGGTCCAGGTGGGGTGACTTAGTCACCAGGATTAGATGAGGACCAGATGGGGACCAGATTAACCAGGTTCAGTTGATTCCCAGGTGGTGACCCGATTTAGGAGTTTCGGGTGAGGACCAGGTAAGGACCAGATTCACCAGGTCCAAGTGAGGCCCACGTGGGGACCTGTGTCACCAGGCATGGGTGAGGCCAAGGTGACAACGCCACTCACCAGGTCCAGGTGAGCCCAACCTGCAGGCCATGCAGAGGAACCATGTCCCGATGATGCCCAGGTAGCAACTAGAGTTACCGGGTCCAGGTGAGGCCAAACTGCAGGCCATGTGTGGAACCATGTCCCGATGATGCCCAGGTAGGGACCAGAGTTACCAGGTCCAGGTGAGGCCAACCTGCATGTCATGCAGTGGAACCATGTCCCGATGATGCCCAGGAAGTGACCAGAGTCACCAGGTCCAAATGAGGCCCAGATGGAGCATATTCACTAGGTCCAGGTGAGGCCCAGTTGAGAACCAGAGTCAGCAGATCTGGTTGTGGCCTAGAGGGGTACCAGATACACCTGGTCCAGGTGACATCCAGATGGGGACCAGAATCACCAGGTCAGGGTGAGGCCCAGAGGGGTTCCAGAGTCATCATGTGCAGGTGAGGCTCTGGTGTGGAACAGAGTCACCAGGTACCAATGATGCCCAGGTGAGGACCAGAGTCACCAGGTCTGGGTGACGCGCAGATAGGATCAGAGTCAACAGTTCCCGGTGAGGCCAAGAAAGAGTCCACAGCAATCAGATTCAGATGGGGAACAAATTCACCAGGACTGGTTTAGGCCCAGATGGGGACCAGATTCACAGGTCCAGATGAGGCCCAGTTGGGGACCAGAGTCCCCGGGTCTGGGAGAGGACCAGTTAACGACCAGATTAACAGGTCCAAGAGGCCCACGTGTGGAACTGAGTCACCAGGTATGGGGTGGCAACCCCACTCACCAGGTCCAGGTGAGGACAACCTTCAGGCCAGAGTCACCAGATCCAGGTGAGGCCCTAGTGGGGACCGGAGTCACCAGGTAAATGTGCGTCTTCAAGAACACCACCATCACCAGGTCCAGGTGTGGTTCATGTGGGAACGAGAGACACCAGGTCCAGGTGAGAAAGAGGTGGGGACCACAGTCACCAGGTCCAGATTGAGGCCTAGGTGGGGGGACCAGCGTCATCAGGACCAGTTGAGGCCAAATTGTGGAGCAAAGTTATCATGTCCAGGTGAGGCCCGGGTGGGGAACAGAGTAACGATGTCCCATTGATGCCAGGTGGGAAAAGAGTCAGAAGGTCCCGGTGAGGTGCAGGTGGCAACAGGATTCACCAAGTCCATGTGAGGCCCAGGTGGCGAACAGTCACCAGATCCATGTGCGGACCAGCTAAGGACCAGATCCACCAGGCCCAAGTGAAGCCCAAGGGGTGACCAGATTTACCAGGTAAGGGTGAGGCCCAGAAGGGGAACCAGAGTAACCAGTTTAGTTTGAGGCCCAGAATTGGACCAGTGGTCCGTGGTCAAAGTGAGGCCCAGGTGTGGAATAGAGTATCCAGTTCCGAATGATGCCTGGGTCAGGACCAGAGTCACTAGGGCCATGCAGGCCCAGATGGGGAACAGAATCACTAGGTCCTGGTGAGTCACAGAAAAAGACCACAGTCACCAGTATGAGGTGAGCCCCTTGTGGGAACCAGAGCCACTCTATCCAGCTGAGTCCCAGGTCCATGTGAAGCCCACGTGAGGACCAGATTCACCAGGTCGAATTGAGGCATAGCTGGGGACAAGAGTCACCAGGTCTGTGTGCGGCCTAGGTGGGGAAAGATTCAGCAGTTCTGAGTTAGGTCAAAGTGGGGACGAGAGACACCAGGTCCAGGTGAGGCCAAACTGAGTACAAGAGTCACCAGATCCAGGTGAGGTCCATGTTGGAAAGAGAGTCACCAGGTCCAGGAGAGGTCCAGGTGGGAACCAGAGTCACTAGATACAGGTGAAGTCCAGGTGGGGACCAGAGTCACCAGATCGAGGTGAAGCCCAGGTGGGGACCAGAGTCACTAGGTGCAGATGAGGCCCAGGTGAGGACCAGAGTTACCAGGTACACGTGAGGCTCCGGTGGGGATCAGAGGCAACAGGTCCATGTGAGGCCGGCTTGGGGACCATGATCAACAGGTCCACTTGAGACCCAGGTGTGGAACACAGTAAGCAGGTCCAGGTGAGTCCCCCGTGGTTACAAGGGTCACCACGTCCAGGTGAGTCCCAGGTGGGAGCAGGATCACCAGGTACAGGGGAGGCCCTTGAAAGAACCAGAGTCAACAGTTCAAGTTCAGGCACAGGTGGCAACCAGGGTCAGCAGGTCCAAGTCAAGCCAAAGTGGAATTCACAGTCACTAGGGCACGGTGAGACCCAGAGGGGGAGCATAGTCACCTGGTCCAGGTGAGGTCCAGTTGTGGAACACAGTCACCAGGTCCCAATTTTGCCCATTTGAGGTCCATGGTCAACAGGGCCAGGTGAGGCCCAGATGGGGACCGGAGTCCCCAAATCCAGGTGAAGCCCAGGTGGGGACCACAGTCACCAGATC
This sequence comes from Canis lupus familiaris, assembly GCF_011100685.1. Taxonomy (NCBI): domain Eukaryota; kingdom Metazoa; phylum Chordata; class Mammalia; order Carnivora; family Canidae; genus Canis; species Canis lupus. Next base: position 58,007 of record NW_023330453.1, on the reverse strand, counting down.
CAGGGGAGTCTCAGGTGCAGACCAGAATAACCAGGTCCAGGTGAGGTGCAGGTGGCAACCACACTCACCAGAAAATGCCAAAGTCAGGAATAGTGTTACCAGGATCAGGTCGGTCCCAGTGGGGAATAGAGTAACCATGTCCCGATGATGCCCACGTAGAACCAGAGTCACCATATCCAGATGAGGCGCAGTTGGGGAACATATTCACTAGGTCCCGGTAAGGCCCAGTTGAGGACTAGAGTCACCAGGTTTGGTTGAGGCCTAGAGGGGTACCAGATTCACCTGGTCTAGGAGACATCCAGATGGTGACCAGAGTCTCCATGTCAGAGGGAGGCCCAGAGTGGATCCAGAGTCATCATGTCCAGGTGAGGCTCAGGTGTGGAGCAAAGTTATCATGTCCAGGTGAGGCCCAGGTGGGAAACAGAGTAACAATGATCCCATTGATGCCAGGTGGGAAAAGAGTCACAAGGTCCAGACGAGGCCTAAGTGAGGAGTAGATTCAACAGGTACTGTTGAGATCCAGCTGAGGACAAGTGTCGCCAGCTCCGGGTGAGTCCCAGAGGGGGACCAGAGTCACCCGGTACTGGTGATATCCAGGTTGGGACCAGAGTCACCACGTCAGGGTGAGGCCCAGAGGGGACGAGAATCACTAGGTCCAGGTGAGGCCCCGATGTGGAACTGAGAAACCAGGTCCCATGATGCCAATATGAGGACCTGAGCCACCAGGTCCAGGTGAGGTCCCTGTGGGAACAAGTCACCTCGTCCAGGTGAGGCCCAGGTGGGACCACAGTCACCAGGTCCAGATGAGGCCCAGGAATATAAGAGAGTATCCAGGACCCAATGATGCCCAGGTAAGGACCAGAGTCAACAGGTCCAGGAGAGGCCCAAATATGGATCAGAGTCATTGTGTTCCAGGTGAGGCCAGATGGAGACCACAGGAACCAGGTCCAGGAGAGCCCCATATGGGAAACATAGCCACCAGATCCAGGTGAGGTCCAGGTGGGACCACAGTCACAAGGCCCAGGTGAGGCGCAGGAGGCAACAGAATTCAACAAGTCCAGGTGAGACCCAGGTGGCGACCAATCACCAGATCCAGGTGCGGACCAATTAAGGACCTGTTTCAGCAGGCCCATGTGAAGCCTAAGGGGTGACCAGAGTCACCAGGTAGGGTTGAGGCTCAGAGGGGGAACCAGAGTAACCAGTTTAGTTTGAGGCCCAGAATGGGACCAGAGGTCCCTCGTCAAAGTGAGGCGCAGGTGTGGAATAGATTATCCAGGTCCCAATGATGCCTGGGTGAGGACCAGGGTCACTAGGGCCATGCAGGCCCAGATGGCAAACAGAATCACTAGGTCCTGGTGAGGCATAGAATAACACCACAGTCAGCAGAATCAGGTGATCCCCTTGTGGGAATCAGAGCCACTCTATCCCGCTGAGTCCCAGGTCCATGTGAGGCCAGGTGAGGACCAGATTCATCAGGTCGAATTGAGGCATAGCTGGGGACAAGAGACACCAGGTCTGGGTGCGGCCTAGGTGTGGCAAGATTCTGCAGTTTTGAGTTAGTTCAATGGGGGGATGAGAGGCACCAGGTCCAGGTGAGGGCAAAGAGAGGACCAGAGTCACCAGATGCAGGTGAGGTCCATGTTGGACAGAGAGTAACCAGGTCCAGGAGATGTCCAGGTGGGGACCAGAGTCACTAGATCCAGGGGAAGTCCAGGTGGGGACCAGAGTCACCAGATCCCGGTGAAGCCCAGGTGGTGACCAGAGTCACTAGGTCCAGATGAGGCCAGGTGATGACCAGAGTTACCAGACAACTGAGGCCCCGGTGGGGATCAGAGGCAACAGGTCTACTTGAGGCCCAGGTGTAGAACACAGTAACAAGGGCCAGGTGAGTCCCCGGTGTTGACAAGAGTCAGCACGTCCAGGTGAGGCCCAGGTGGGGACCAGGATCACCAGGGACAGGGGAGGCCCTTATAAGAACCAGAGTCAAAAGTTCGAGGTCAGAAGCAGGTTGCAATAAGGGTCAGCAAGTCCAAGTCAGGCCAAAGTGGGGTTAACAGTCACTAGGGCACGGTGAGACCCAGAGGGGGACCAGAGTGAACTGGTCAAGGTGAGGTCCAGTTGTGGAACACAGCCTCCGGGTCCCAGTTTTGCCCAGTTGAGGACCATGGTCAACACGGCCAGGTGAGGCCCAGATGGGGACCAGAGTCCCCAAATCCAGGTGAAGCCCAGGTGGGGACCACAGTCACCAGATCCAGGATAGTCTCAGGTGCAGACCAGAATCACCAGATCCAGGTGAGGTGCAGGTGGCAACCACACTCACCAGGTCCCGGTGAGGCCCTGCTGGGGACCAGAGTCACGAGGTACATGAGAAGCTAGAAACACTGCAGCCACCAGGTCCACAAGCTGTCCATGGGGAACGAGAATCACCAGTTACAGTTGAGGACCAGATGGGGATCCGACTCAACATGTCCAGGTGTGGCCCAGGTGAAGACCAGAGTTAATAGGTCCGGCTGGGTCACTGTTAGTGAACAGAGTAACCATATCCTGATGCTACCCAGTGGGTACAAGAGACACCAGGTCCTGGTGAGGCCCAGGAGGGACCAGAGACATGAGGTCCAGGTGAGGTCCCGATGGGAACCACAGTCACCATTTCAGGTGAGGCCATGCTTAGGATCAGAGTCACGAGTTACAAGTGAGGCCCAGGTGGTGCCAGAGTAACCTGGTACAGAAGAGGCCAAAGTCAGGACCAGAGTTACCAGGATCAGGTCAGTCCCAGTGGGGAACAGAGTAACAATGTCCCAATGAAGCCCAGGTAGAACCTGAGTCACCAGGTCCAGATGAGGCGCAGTTGGGGAGCATGTTCACTAGGTCCCGGTGAGGCCCAGTTGAGGACCAGAGTCACCAGGTCAAGTTGACGCCAAGAGGTGTACAAGATTCACCTGGTCTAGGTGACTTCCAGATGGGGACCAGTGTCACCATGTCAGGCTGAGGCCCAGGGAGGTTCCAGAGTAGTCATGTCCAGGTGAGGCTCAAGTGTGGAACAGAGTAAGCAGGTACCATGATGCCAAGGTGAGGACCAGAGTCACCAGATCTGGGTAACGCGCAGATAGGATCAGAGTCACCAGTTCCAGGTGAGGCCAAGAAAGAGTCCACAGCAATCAAGTCCAGGTGGGGAACAAAGTCACCAGGACTGGGTGAGGCCCAGATGGAGACCAGATTCACCAGGTCCAGGTGAGGTCCAGGTGTTGACCAGAGTCCCCAGGTCTGGGAGAGGACCAGGTAAGGACCAGATTCACCAGATCCAAGAGGCCCACTTGGGGACCTGAGTCACCAGGTATGGGTGTGGCCCAGGTGGCAACCCCACTCACCAGGTCCAGGTGAGGCCAACCTGCAGGCCAGAGTCATCAGATCCAGGTGAGGCCATAGTGGGGTCCGGAGTGACCAGGTAAATATGAGTCTATAAGAACACCACAGTCACCAGGTCCAGTTGTGGTTCATGTGGGAACGAGAGTCACCAGGTCCAGGTGAGACCCAGGTGAGGACAACAGTCACCAGGTCCAGATTGAGGCCTAGGTGGGGGGACCAGAGTCATCAGGACCAGTTGAGACCAAAGTGTGGAGCAAAGATATCATGTCCAAGTGAGGCCCAGGTGGGGAACAGAGTAACCATATCCCATTGATGCCAGGTGGGAAAAGAGTCACAAGGTCCAGACGAGGCCTAAGTGAGGAGTAGATTCACCAGGCCCTGTTGAGGCCCAGTTGAGGACCAGTGTCCCCAGCTCCGGGTGAGTCCTAGAAGGGGACCAGAGTCACCCGGTTCTGGTGATATCCAGGTGGGGACCAGAGTCTCCACGTCAGGGTGAGGGCCGAGAGGGGGACGAGAATCACTAGGTCCATGTGAGGCCCCGATGTGGAACTGAGAAACCACCCCATGATGCCCATATGAGGACCTCAGTCACCAGGTCCAGGTGTGGTCCCAGTGGGAACCAGTCATCTAGTCTCGGAGAGGACCAGGAGGGACCACAGTCACCAGGTCCAGGTGAGGCCGAGGTGTGACCACAGTCAACAGGTCCAGGTGAGGCCCAGGTATATAAGAGATTATCCAGGTCCCAATGATGCCCAATTACGTAACAGAGACAAGAGGTCCAGGAGAGGCCCAAATATGGATCAGAGTCATTGTGTTCCAGGTGAGGCCAGATGGAGACCACAGGAACCAGGTCCAGGAGAGCCTTATTTGGGAACCAGAGCCACCAGATCCAGGTGAGGTCCAGGTGGGACCACAGTCACAAGGTCCAGGTGAGGCGCAGGTGGCAACATGATTCACCAAGTCCAGGTGAGGCCCAGGTGGCGACCAGTCACCAGATCCAGGTGCGGACCAGCTAAGGACCAGAATCACCAGGCCCAGGTGAATCCCAAGGGGTGACCAGTTTCACCAGGTAAGGGTGAGTTCCAGAGGGGAAAACAGTGTAACCAGTTTAGTTTGAGGCCCAGAATGGGACAAAAGGACCGTGGTGAAAGAGAGGCCCAGGAGTGGAATAGAGTATCCAGTTCCGAATGATGCCTGGGTGAGGACCAGAGTCACTAGGGCCATGCAGGCCTTGATGGGGAACAGAATCACTAGGTCCTGGTGAGGCATAGAATAAGACCACAGTCACCAGTATCAGGTGAGCCCCTTGTGCGAACCAGAGCCACTCTATCCAGCTGAGTCCCAGTTCCATGTGAAGCCCACGTGAGGACCGGATTCATCAGATCTAATTGAGGCATAGCTGGGGACAAGAGTCACCAGGTCTGTGTGCGGCCTAGGTGGGGAATGAATCAGCAGTTCTGAGTTAGGTCCAAGTGGGAATGAGAGACACCAGGTCCAGGTGAGGCCAAAGTGAGGACCAGAGCCACCAGATCCAGGTGACGTCCAGGTGGGTCCAGAGTCACAAGGTCCAAGTGAGGCGCAGGTGGCAACAGGATTCACCAAGTCCAGGTGAGGACCAGGTGGCGAACAGTCACCAGATCCAAGTGAGGACAAGCTAAGGACCAGATTCACCAGGCCCAAATGAAGCCAAAGGGGTGACCAGAGTCACCAGTTAAGGGTGATTCCCAGAAGGAGAACCACAGTAACCAGTTTAGTTTGAGGCCCAGAATGTGACCAGAGGTCCCTAGTCAGAGTGAGGCCCAGGTGTGGAATAGTGTATCCAGGTCCCAATGATGCCTGTGAGGACCAGAGTCACTAGGGCCATGCAGGCCCAGATGGGGAACAGAATCACTAGGTCCTGGTGAGGCATAGAATAAGACCACAGTCAGCAGTATCATTTGAGTCCCTTGCGGGAACCAGAGCCACTCTATCCAGCTGAGTCCCAGGTGATGTGAGGCTCACGTAAGGACCAGATTCATTAGGTCGAAATGAGGCATACCTGGGGACAAGAGTCACCAGGTATGGGTGCGGCCTAGGTGGGGCAATTTCAGCAGTTCTGAGTTAGGTCAAAGTGGGGACGAGAGACGCCAGGTCCAGGTGAGGCCAAACTGAGGACCAGAGTCACAAGATCCATGTGAGGTCCATGTTGGAAAGAGAGTCACCAGGTCCAAGAGAGGTCCAGGTGGGGACCAGAGTCACCAGATCCAGGTGAAGTCCAGGTGGGGACCAGAGTCACCAGATCCAGGTGAAGCCCAGGTGGGGACAAGAGTCACTAGGTCCAGATGAGGCCCAGGTGAGGACCAGAGTTACCAGGTACACATGAGGCCACGGTGGGGATCAGAGACAACAGGTCATGTGAGGCCGGCTTGGGTACCATGGTCAACAGGTCTACTTGAGGCCCTGGTGTGGAATACAGAAAGCAGGTCCAGGTGAGTCCCCGGTGGTGACAAGAGTCACCACGTACAGGTGAGTCCCAGGTGGGGACCAGGATCACCAGGCACAGGAGAGGCCCTTGAAAGAACCAGAGTCAACAGGTCGAAGTCAAGCGCAGGTGGCAAACAGGGTCAACAGGTCCAAGTCAGGCCAAAGTGGGGTTCACAGTCATTAGGGCACGGTGAGACCCAGAGGGGGACCAGAGTCACCTGGTCCAGGTGAGGTCCATTTGTGGAACACAGTCATCGGGCCCCAATTTTGCCGAGTGAGGATCATGATCAACAGGGCCAGGTGAGGCCCAGATGGGGACCGGAGTCCCCAAATCCTGGTGAAGACAGGGGGGGACCACAGTCACCAGATGCAGGGTAGTCTCAGGTGCAGACCAGAATCACCAGGTCCAGGTGTTGTGCAGGTGGCAACCACACTCACCAGGTACCGTTGAGGCCCTGGTGGGGACCAGAGTCACGAGGAACATGAGAAGCTAGAAACACTGCAGCCCCCAGGTCCACATGATGTCCATGTGGGAACGAGAATCACCAGTTACAGGTGAGGACCAGGTGGGGATCCGACTCACCATGTCCAGGTGAGACCCTGGTGGGAACCAGTGACACCCTGTCCAGGTGTGGCCCAGGTGAAGACCAGAGTTAATAGTTCCGCCTGGGTCACTGTTAGTGAACAGTGTAACCATATCCTGATGCTACCCTGGTGGGTACCAGAGACACCAGGTCCTGGTGAGGGTCAGGAGGGACCAGAGACATGAGGTCCAGGTGAGGTTCCATTGGGAACCACATTCACCAGGTCTGGTGAGGCCACGCTTTGGATCAGAGTCACCAGTTACTGGTGAGGCCCAGGTGGAGCCAGAGTCACCTTGTCAGAAGAGGCCAAAGTCAGGACCAGAGTTACCAGGATCAGTTCAGTCCCAGTGGTGAATAGAGTAACCATGTACCGATTATGCCCAGGTAGAACCAGAGTCACCTGGTCCAGATGAGGAGCAGGTGGGGAGCATGTTCACTAGGTCTCGGTGAGGCCCAGATGAGGACCAGAATACCCAGGTCTAGTTGAGGCCTAGAGGGGTACCAGATTCACCTGGTCTAGGTGACATCCAGATGGGGACGAGAGTCACCATGTCAGGGTGAGGCCCGGAGGGGATCCAGAGTCATCATGTCCAGGTGAGGCTCAGGTGAGGAACAGAGTCACCAGGTACCAATGATGCCCACGTGAGGACCAGAGTCACCAGATCTGGGTGACGCGTAGATAGGTTCAGAGTCACCAGTTCCAGGTGAGGCCAAGAAAGAGTCCACAGCAATCAGGTCCAGGTGGGGAACAAAGTCACCAGAACTGGGTGAGGCCCAAATGGGAACAGATTCACCAGGTTCAGGTGAGGCCCAGTTGAGGACCAGTGTCCCCAGCTCCGGGTGAGTCCAGAGGGGGACCAGTGTCACACGGTTCCGGTGATATCCAGGTGGGGACCAAAGTCACTACGTCAGGGTGATCCCAGAAGGGGAGGAGAATCACTAGCTCCAGGTGTGGTCCCGATGTGGAACTGAAACCAGGTCCCATGATACCCATATGAGGACCTGAGTCAGCATGTCAAGGTGAGGTCCCTGTGGGAACCAGTCACCACGTCCAGGTGAGGCCCAGGTGGGACCACTGTCACCAGGTCCAGGTGAGGCCCAGGTATATAAGAGCGAATCCAGGTCGCAATGATGCCCAGGTAAGGACCAGAGTCAACAGTCCAGGAAAGGCCCAAATATAGACCAGAGTCATTTTGTTCCAGGTGATGCCTGATGGAGACCACAGGAATCAGGTCCAGGAGAGCCCCATATGGGAAGCAGAGCCACCAGATCCAGGTGAGGTCCTGGTGGGACCACAGTCACAAGGTCCAGGTGAGGCGCAGGTGGCAACAGGATTCACCAAGTCCAGGTGAGGCCCAGCTGGCGACCAGTCACCAGATCCAAGTGAGGACAAGCTAAGGACCAGATTCACCAGGCCCAAATGAAGCCCATGGGGTGACCAGAGTCACCAGGTAAGGGTGAGTCCCAGAGGGGGAACCAGAGTAACCAGTTTAGTTTGAGGCCCAGAATGGGTCCAGAGGTCCCTAGTCAGAGTGAGGCCCAGGTGTGGAATAGTGTATCAGGTCCCAATGATGCATGGGTGAGGACCAGAGTCACTAGGGCCATGCAGGCCCAGATGGGGACAAATCACTAGGTCCTCGTGAGGTATAGAATAAGACCACAGTCAGCCGTATCATTTGATCCCGTTGCGTGAACCAGAGCCACTCTATCCAGCTGAGTTCCAGGTCCATGTGAGGCTCACGTGAGGACCAGATTCATTAGTTCGATTTGAGGCATAGCTGGGGACAAGAGTCACCAGGTCTGTGTGCGGCCTAGGTGGGGCAAGATTCAGCAGTTCTGAGTTAGGTCAAAGTGGGGACGAGACACGCCAGGTCCAGGTGAGGCCAAACTGAGGACCAGAGTCACCAGATCCATGTGAGGTCCATGTTGGAAAGAGAGTCACCAGGTCCGGGAGAGGTCCAGGTGGGGACCAGAGTCACCAGATCCAGGTGAAGTCCAGGTCGGGATCAGAGTCACCAGATCCACGTGAAGCCCAGGTGGGGACCAGAGTCACTAGGTCCCGATGAGGCCCAGGTGAGGACCAGACTTACCAGGTACACGTGAGGCCCCGGTTGGGATCAGAGGCAACCGGTCCATGTGAGGCCGACTTGGGGACCATGGTCAACAGGTCTACTTGAGGCCCTGGTGTGTAACACAGTAAGCAGGTCCAGGTGAGTCCCCGGTGGTGAAAAGAGTCACCATGTCCAGTTGAGTCCCAGGTGGGGACCAGGATCACCAAGTACAGTTGAGGCCCTTGAAAGAACTAAAGTCTACTGGCACAAAAACAGACACATTGATCAGTGAAACAGAATAGAGAATCCAGAAGTGGACCCTGAACTTTATGGGCAACTAATATTCGATAAAGGAGGAAAGACTATCCATTGGAAGAAAGACAGTCTCTTCAATAAATGGTGCTGGGAAAATTGGACATCCACATGCAGAAGAATGAAACTAGACCACTCTCTTTCACCATACACAAAGATAAACTCAAAATGGATGAAAGATCTAAATGTGAGACAAGATTCCATCAAAATCCTAGAGAAGAACACAGGCAACACCCTTTTTGAACTCGGCCATAGTAACTTCTTGCAAGATACATCCACGAAGGCAAAAGAAACAAAAGCAAAAATGAACTATTGGGACTTCATCAAGATAAGAAGCTTTTGCACAGCAAAGGATACAGTCAACAAAACTCAAAGACAACCTACAGAATGGGAGACGATATTTGCAAATGACATATCAGATAAAGGACTAGTTTCCAAGATCTATAAAGAACTTATCAAACTCAACACCAAAGAAACAAACAATCCAATCATGAAATGGGCAAAAGACATGAACAGAAATCTCACAGAGGAAGACATAGACATGGCCAACATGCGCATGAGAAAATGCTCTGCATCACTTGCCATCAGGGAAATACAAATCAAAACCACAATGAGATACCACCTCACACCAGTGAGAATGGGGAAAATTACCAAGACAGGAAACAACGAATGTTGGAGAGGATGCGGAGAAAAGGGAATCCTCATACACTGTTGGTGGGAATGTGAACTGGTGCAGCCACTCTGGAAAACTGTGTGGAGGTTCCTCAAACAGTTAAAACTATACCTGCCCTACGACCCAGCAATTGCACTGTTGGGGATTTTCCCCAAAGAGACAAATGCAATGAAACGCCGGGACACCTGCACCCTGATGTTTATAGCAGCAATGGCCACGATAGCCAAACTGTGGAAGGAGCCTCGGTGTCCAACGAAAGATGAATGGATAAAGAAGAAGTGGTTTATGTATACAATGGAATATTACTCAGCTATTAGAAATGACAAATACCCACCATTTGCTTCAACGTGGATGGAACTGGAGGGTATTATGCTGAGTGAAGTAAGCCAGTCGGAGAAAGACAAACATTATATGTTCTCATTCATTTGGGGAATATAAATAATAGTGAAAGGGAATATAAGGGAAGGGGGAAGAAATGTGTGGGAAATAACAGAAAGGGAGACAGAACGTAAAGACTGCTAACTCTGGGAAACGAACTAGGGGTGGTAGAAGGGGAGGAGGGCGGGGGGTGGGAGTGAATGGCTGACGGGCACTGGGGGTTATTCTGTATGTTAGTAAATAGAACACCAATAATAAAAAATAAATTTAAAAAAAAAAAAGAAAAAAGAAAGAACCAGAGTCAACAGGTCGAAGTCAAGCGCAGGTGGCAACCAGGGTCAGCAGGTCCAAGTCAGTCCAAAGTGGGGTTCACAGTCATTAGGGTACGGTGAGACCAAGAGGGGGACCAGAGTCACATGGTGCAGGTGAGGTCCATTTGTGGAACACAGTCACTGGGCCCCAATTGTGCCCAGTTGAGGACCATGGTTAACAGGGCCAGGTGAGGCCCAGATGGGGACCGGAGTCCCCAAATCCAGGTGAAGACCAGGTGGGGACCACAGTCACCAGATCCATGGTAGTCTCAGGTGCAGACCAGAATCACCAGGTCCTGGTGAGGTGCAGGTGGCAACCACACTCACCAAGTCCGGGTGAGGCCCTGGTGGGGACCAGAGTCACGAGGTACATGGGAAGCTAGAAACACTGCAGCCACCAGGTCCACATGATGTCCATGTGGGAACGAGAATCACCAGTTACAGGGGAGGACCAGTTTTGGATCCGACTCACCATGTCCAGGTGAGACCCAGGTGGGAACCAGTGTCACCATGTCCAGGTGTGGCCCAGGTGAAGACCAGAGTTAATAGGTCCGGCTGGGTCACTGTTAGTGAACAGTGTAACCATATCCTGATTCTACCCTGGTGGGTACCAGAGACACCAGGTCCTGGTGAGGCCCAGGTGGGACCAGAGATATGAGGTCCAGATGAGGTCCCGATGGGAAACACAGTCACCAGGTCAGGTGAGGCCATGCTTAGGATCAGAGTCACCAGTTACTGGTGAGGCCCAGGAGGAGCCAGAGTCACCTGGTACAGAAGATGCCAAAGTCAGGACCAGAGTTACCAGGATCAGGTCAGTCCCAGTGGGGAATAGAGTAACCATGTCCCGGTGATGCCCAGGTAGACCCAGAGTCACCAGGTCCAGATGAGGCGCAGGTGGGGAAGCATATTCACTAGGTCCCGGTGAGGCCGCAAGTTGAGGACCAGAGTCACCAGGTCTAGTTGAGGTCTAGAGGGGTACCAGAATCACCTGGTCTAGGTGACATCCAGATGGGGAGCCAGAGTCACCATGTCAGGCTGAGGCCCAGAGGGGTTCCAGAGTCATCATGTCCAGGTGAGGCTCAGGTGTGGAACAGAGTATCCAGGTCATAATGGTCCACAGGTGAGGACCAGAGTCACCAGATCTCAGAGAGGCCCAGTTAGGATCAGAGTCACTGGTTCCAGTTGACGCCATGAAGGAGTCCACAGCAATCAGGTCCAGATGGGGAAAAAGTCACCAGGACTGGGTGAGGACTCAGATGCGGACCAGATTCACCAGGTCATGGTTATTCCCAGGTAGTGACCAGAGTTACCGTTCCAGGTGAGGACCAGGTAAGGACCAGATTCACCAGATCCAAGTGAGGCACACGTGCGGACCTGTGTCACCAGGTATGGGTGAGGTCCAGGTGACAACACCCACTCACCAGGTCCATGTGAGGACAACCTGCTGGCCATGTAGAGGAACCGTGTCTCGATGATGCCCACGTAGGGACTAGAGTTACCAGGTCCAGGTGATGCCAAGCTGCAGGCCATGCAGTGGAACATGTCCTGATGATGCCGAGGTAGGACAATATTTACCAGGTCCAGGTGAGGCCAACCTGCAAGTCATGCAGTGGAACCATGTCCCGATGATGCCCAGGTAGGGACCAGAGTCACCAGGTCCAAATGAGGACAGACCGAGCATATTCACTTAGGTGCAGGTGAGGCCCAGTTGAGGACCAGAGTCACCAGATCTGGTTGAGACCTAGAGGGGTAGCAGATTCACCTGGTCCAGGTGACATCCACATGGGGACCAGAGTCACCAGGTCAGGGTGAGGCCTAGAGAGGTTGCAGAGTCATCATGTCCAGGTGAGGCTCAGGTGTGGAACAGAGTCATCAGGTACCAATTATGCCCAGGTGAGGACCAGAGTCACCAGGTATGGGTGACGCGCAGATAGGATCAGAGTCACCAGATCCAGATGAGGCCCAGAAAGAGTCCACAGCAATCAGGTCCAAGTGGGGAACAAAGTCACCAGGACTGGGTGAGGCCCAGATGGGGACCATATTCACCAGGTCCAGGTGATTCCCAGGTGGTGACCAGGGTTACCAGGTCCGGGTGAGAACCAGGTAAGGACCAGATTCACCAGGTCCAAGTGAGGCCCACGTGGGGACCTGTGTCACCAGGTATGGGTGAGACCCAGGTGGCAACCCCACTCACCAGGTCCGGTGAGGCCAACCTGCAGGCCATGCAGAGGAACCGTGTCCCGATGATGTCCAGGTAGGGACCAGAGTTACCAGGTCCAGGTGAGGCCAGCATGCAGGCCAATGTCACCAGATCCAGGTGAGGCCCTAGTGGGGACGGAAGTCACAAGGTAAATGTGAGTCTACAAGAACACCACAGTCACCAGGTCCAGGTGTGGTTCATGTGGGAACGGGAGTCACCAGGTCCAGCTGATACCCAGTTGGGACGACAGTCAACCAGTCCAGATTGAGGCCTAGGTTGGGGGACGAGAGTCATCAGGACCAGTTGAGGCCAAAGCGTACAGCAAATTATCATGTCAAGATGAGGCCCAGGTGGGGAACAGAGTAACCATGTCCCATTGATGCCAGGTGGGAAAAGAGTCACAAGGTCCATACGAAGCCTAAGTTTGGAGTAGATTCACAGGTCCTGTTGAGGCCCACCTGAGGACCAGTGTCCCCAGCTCGGGGTGTGTCCACCCGGTTCTGGTGATATCCAGGTGGGGACCAGTGTCACAAGTCAGGGTGAGGCCCTGAGGGGGCCGAGAATCACTAGGTCCAGGTGAGGCCCCGATGTGGAACTGTGAAAACCAGGTCCCAAGATGCCCATATGAGGACCTGAGTCACCAGGTCCAGGTGATGTCCCTGTGGGAACCTGTCACCCCGTCCAGGTGAGGCCCAGGTGGGACCACAGTCACCAAGTCCTGGTGAGGCCCAGGTATATAAGAGAGTATCCAGGTCCCAATGATGCCCAGGTAAGGACCAGAGTCAACAGGTCCAGGAGAGGCCCAAATATGGATCAGAGTCATTGTGTTCCAGGTGAGGCCAGATGGAGACCACAGGAACCAGGTCCAGGAGAGCCCCATATGGGAACCAGAGCCACCAGATCCAGGTGAGGTCCAGGAGGGACCGCAGTCACAAGGTCCAGGTGAGGCGCAGGTGGCAACATGATTCACCAAGTCCAGGTGAGGCCCACGTGGTGACCTGTCACCAGATCCAGGTGCGGACCAGCTAAGAAACAGATTCACCAGGCGCAAGTGAAGCCCAAGGGGTGACCAGAGTCACCAGGTAAGGGTGAGTCCCTGAGGGGGAACCAGAGTAACCAGTTTAGTTTGAGGCCCAGAATGGGACCAGAGGTCCCTGGACAAAGTGAGGCCCAGGTGTGGAATAGAGTATCCAGGTCCCAATGATGCCTGGGTGAAGACCAGAGTCACTAGGGCCATGCAGGCCCAGATGGGGAACAGAATCACTAGGTCCTGGTGAGGCATAGAATAAGAATACAGTCACCAGTATCGGGTGAGCCCCTTGTGGGAACCAGAGCCACTCTATCCCGCTGAGTCCCAGGTCCATGTGAGGCCCACGTGAGGACCAGATTCATCAGGTCGAAATGAGGCATAGCTGGGGACAAGAGTCATCAGGTCTGGGTGCGGCCTAGGTGGGGCAAGATTCAGCGGTTCTGAGTTAGGTCAAAGTGGGGACGAGAGACACCAGTCCAGGTGAGGCCAAACTGAGACCAGAGTCACCAGATACATGTGAGTTCCAGGTGGGGACCAGAGTCACGAGATCCAGGTGAAGTCCAGGTGGGGACCAGAGTCACTAGGTGCAGATGAGGCCCTGGTGAGGACCAGAGTTACCAGGTACACGGTGAGGCCCCGGTGGGGATCAGAGGTAACAGGTCCATGTGAGGCGAGCTTGGGGACTATGGTCAAGAGGTGTAATTGAGGCCCAGGTGTGGTGACTAGAGACACCACGTGCAGGTGAGGCCCAGGTGGGCATCAGGATCACTAGGTACAGGGGAGGCCCTTGAAAGAACCAGAGTCAACAGTTCGAGGTCAGGCACAGGTGGCAACCAGGGTCAGCAGGTCGAAGTCAGGCCAAAGTGGGGTTCACAGTGACTAGGGCACGGTGAGACCCAGAGGGGGACCAGAGTCACCTGGTCCAGGTGAGGTCCAGTTGTGGAACACAGTCACAGGGTCCCAATTTTCCCCAGTTGAGTACCATGGTCAAAGGGCCAGGTGAGGCCCAGATGGGGACCGGAGTCCCCAAATCCAGGTGAAGCCCAGGTGGGGACCACAGTCACCAGATCCAGGGGAGTCTCAGGTGCAGACCAGAATAACCAGGTCCAGGTGAGGTGCAGGTGGCAACCACACTCACCAGAAAATGCCAAAGTCAGGAATAGTGTTACCAGGATCAGGTCGGTCCCAGTGGGGAATAGAGTAACCATGTCCCGATGATGCCCACGTAGAACCACAGTCACCATATCCAGATGAGGCGCAGTTGGGGAACATATTCACTAGGTCCCGGTAAGGCCCAGTTGAGGACTAGAGTCACCAGGTTTGGTTGAGGCCTAGAGGGGTACCAGATTCACCTGGTCTAGGAGACATCCAGATGGTGACCAGAGTCTCCATGTCAGAGGGAGGCCCAGAGTGGATCCAGAGTCATCATGTCCAGGTGAGGCTCAGGTGTGGAGCAAAGTTATCATGTCCAGGTGAGGCCCAGGTGGGAAACAGAGTAACAATGATCCCATTGATGCCAGGTGGGAAAAGAGTCACAAGGTCCAGACGAGGCCTAAGTGAGGAGTAGATTCAACAGGTACTGTTGAGATCCAGCTGAGGACAAGTGTCGCCAGCTCCGGGTGAGTCCCAGAGGGGGACCAGAGTCACCCGGTACTGGTGATATCCAGGTTGGGACCAGAGTCACCACGTCAGGGTGAGGCCCAGAGGGGACGAGAATCACTAGGTCCAGGTGAGGCCCCGATGTGGAACTGAGAAACCAGGTCCCATGATGCCAATATGAGGACCTGAGCCACCAGGTCCAGGTGAGGTCCCTGTGGGAACAAGTCACCTCGTCCAGGTGAGGCCCAGGTGGGACCACAGTCACCAGGTCCAGATGAGGCCCAGGAATATAAGAGAGTATCCAGGACCCAATGATGCCCAGGTAAGGACCAGAGTCAACAGGTCCAGGAGAGGCCCAAATATGGATCAGAGTCATTGTGTTCCAGGTGAGGCCAGATGGAGACCACAGGAACCAGGTCCAGGAGAGCCCCATATGGGAAACAGAGCCACCAGATCCAGGTGAGGTCCAGGTGGGACCACAGTCACAAGGTCCAGGTGAGGCGCAGGAGGCAACAGAATTCAACAAGTCCAGGTGAGACCCAGGTGGCGACCAATCACCAGATCCAGGTGCGGACCAATTAAGGACCTGTTTCAGCAGGCCCATGTGAAGCCTAAGGGGTGACCAGAGTCACCAGGTAGGGTTGAGGCTCAGAGGGGGAACCAGAGTAACCAGTTTAGTTTGAGGCCCAGAACGGGACCAGAGGTCCCTCGTCAAAGTGAGGCGCAGGTGTGGAATAGATTATCCAGGTCCCAATGATGCCTGGGTGAGGACCAGGGTCACTAGGGCCATGCAGGCCCAGATGGCAAACAGAATCACTAGGTCCTGGTGAGGCATAGAATAACACCACAGTCAGCAGAATCAGGTGATCCCCTTGTGGGAATCAGAGCCACTCTATCCCGCTGAGTCCCAGGTCCATGTGAGGCCCACGTGAGGACCAGATTCATCAGGTCGAATTGAGGCATAGCTGGGGACAAGAGACACCAGGTCTGGGTGCGGCCTAGGTGTGGCAAGATTCTGCAGTTTTGAGTTAGTTCAATGGGGGGATGAGAGGCACCAGGTCCAGGTGAGGGCAAAGAGAGGACCAGAGTCACCAGATGCAGGTGAGGTCCATGTTGGACAGAGAGTAACCAGGTCCAGGAGATGTCCAGGTGGGGACCAGAGTCACTAGATCCAGGTGAAGTCCAGGTGGGGACCAGAGTCACCAGATCCCGGTGAAGCCCAGGTGGTGACCAGAGTCACTAGGTCCAGATGAGGCCAGGTGAGGACCAGAGTTACCAGACAACTGAGGCCCCGGTGGGGATCAGAGGCAACAGGTCTACTTGAGGCCCAGGTGTAGAACACAGTAACAAGGGCCAGGTGAGTCCCCGGTGTTGACAAGAGTCAGCACGTCCAGGTGAGGCCCAGGTGGGGACCAGGATCACCAGGGACAGGGGAGGCCCTTGAAAGAACCAGAGTCAAAAGTTCGAGGTCAGGAGCAGGTTGCAACAAGGGTCAGCAAGTCCAAGTCAGGCCAAAGTGGGGTTAACAGTCACTAGGGCACGGTGAGACCCAGAGGGGGACCAGAGTGAACTGGTCAAGGTGAGGTCCAGTTGTGGAACACAGCCACCGGGTCCCAGTTTTGCCCAGTTGAGGACCATGGTCAACACGGCCAGGTGAGGCCCAGATGGGGACCAGAGTCCCCAAATCCAGGTGAAGCCCAGGTGGGGACCACAGTCACCAGATCCAGGATAGTCTCAGGTGCAGACCAGAATCACCAGATCCAGGTGAGGTGCAGGTGGCAACCACACTCACCAGGTCCCGGTGAGGCCCTGCTGGGGACCAGAGTCACGAGGTACATGAGAAGCTAGAAACACTGCAGCCACCAGGTCCACAAGATGTCCTATGGGGAACGAGAATCACCAGTTACAGTTGAGGACCAGATGGGGATCCGACTCAACATGTCCAGGTGTGGCCCAGGTGAAGACCAGAGTTAATAGGTCCGGCTGGGTCACTGTTAGTGAACAGAGTAACCATATCCTGATGCTACCCAGTGGGTACAAGAGACACCAGGTCCTGGTGAGGCCCAGGAGGGACCAGAGACATGAGGTCCAGGTGAGGTCCCGATGGGAACCACAGTCACCATTTCAGGTGAGGCCATGCTTAGGATCAGAGTCACGAGTTACAAGTGAGGCCCAGGTGGTGCCAGAGTAACCTGGTACAGAAGAGGCCAAAGTCAGGACCAGAGTTACCAGGATCAGGTCAGTCCCAGTGGGGAACAGAGTAACAATGTCCCAATGAAGCCCAGGTAGAACCTGAGTCACCAGGTCCAGATGAGGCGCAGTTGGGGAGCATGTTCACTAGGTCCCGGTGAGGCCCAGTTGAGGACCAGAGTCACCAGGTCAAGTTGACGCCAAGAGGTGTACAAGATTCACCTGGTCTAGGTGACTTCCAGATGGGGACCAGTGTCACCATGTCAGGCTGAGGCCCAGGGAGGTTCCAGAGTAGTCATGTCCAGGTGAGGCTCAAGTGTGGAACAGAGTAAGCAGGTATCATGATGCCAAGGTGAGGACCAGAGTCACCAGATCTGGGTAACGCGCAGATAGGATCAGAGTCACCAGTTCCAGGTGAGGCCAAGAAAGAGTCCACAGCAATCAGGTCCAGGTGGGGAACAAAGTCACCAGGACTGGGTGAGGCCCAGATGGAGACCAGATTCACCAGGTCCAGGTGAGGTCCAGGTGTTGACCAGAGTCCCCAGGTCTGGGAGAGGACCAGGTAAGGACCAGATTCACCAGATCCAAGAGGCCCACTTGGGGACCTGAGTCACCAGGTATGGGTGTGGCCCAGGTGGCAACCCCACTCACCAGGTCCAGGTGAGGCCAACCTGCAGGCCAGAGTCATCAGATCCAGGTGAGGCCATAGTGGGGTCCGGAGTGACCAGGTAAATATGAGTCTATAAGAACACCACAGTCACCAGGTCCAGTTGTGGTTCATGTGGGAACGAGAGTCACCAGGTCCAGGTGAGACCCAGGTGAGGACAACAGTCACCAGGTCCAGATTGAGGCCTAGGTGGGGGGACCAGAGTCATCAGGACCAGTTGAGACCAAAGTGTGGAGCAAAGATATCATGTCCAAGTGAGGCCCAGGTGGGGAACAGAGTAACCATATCCCATTGATGCCAGGTGGGAAAAGAGTCACAAGGTCCAGACGAGGCCTAAGTGAGGAGTAGATTCACCAGGCCCTGTTGAGGCCCAGTTGAGGACCAGTGTCCCCAGCTCCGGGTGAGTCCTAGAAGGGGACCAGAGTCACCCGGTTCTGGTGATATCCAGGTGGGGACCAGAGTCTCCACGTCAGGGTGAGGCCGAGAGGGGGACGAGAATCACTAGGTCCATGTGAGGCCCCGATGTGGAACTGAGAAACCACCCCATGATGCCCATATGAGGACCTCAGTCACCAGGTCCAGGTGTGGTCCCAGTGGGAACCAGTCATCTAGTCTCGGAGAGGACCAGGAGGGACCACAGTCACCAGGTCCAGGTGAGGCCGAGGTGTGACCACAGTCAACAGGTCCAGGTGAGGCCCAGGTATATAAGAGATTATCCAGGTCCCAATGATGCCCAATTACGTAACAGAGACAAGAGGTCCAGGAGAGGCCCAAATATGGATCAGAGTCATTGTGTTCCAGGTGAGGCCAGATGGAGACCACAGGAACCAGGTCCAGGAGAGCCTTATATGGGAACCAGAGCCACCAGATCCAGGTGAGGTCCAGGTGGGACCACAGTCACAAGGTCCAGGTGAGGCGCAGGTGGCAACATGATTCACCAAGTCCAGGTGAGGCCCAGGTGGCGACCAGTCACCAGATCCAGGTGCGGACCAGCTAAGGACCAGAATCACCAGGCCCAGGTGAATCCCAAGGGGTGACCAGTTTCACCAGGTAAGGGTGAGTTCCAGAGGGGAAAACAGTGTAACCAGTTTAGTTTGAGGCCCAGAATGGGACAAAAGGACCATGGTGAAAGAGAGGCCCAGGAGTGGAATAGAGTATCCAGTTCCGAATGATGCCTGGGTGAGGACCAGAGTCACTAGGGCCATGCAGGCCTTGATGGGGAACAGAATCACTAGGTCCTGGTGAGGCATAGAATAAGACCACAGTCACCAGTATCAGGTGAGCCCCTTGTGCGAACCAGAGCCACTCTATCCAGCTGAGTCCCAGTTCCATGTGAAGCCCACGTGAGGACCGGATTCATCAGATCTAATTGAGGCATAGCTGGGGACAAGAGTCACCAGGTCTGTGTGCGGCCTAGGTGGGGAATGAATCAGCAGTTCTGAGTTAGGTCCAAGTGGGGACGAGAGACACCAGGTCCAGGTGAGGCCAAAGTGAGGACCAGAGCCACCAGATCCAGGTGACGTCCAGGTGGGTCCAGAGTCACAAGGTCCAGGTGAGGCGCAGGTGGCAACAGGATTCACCAAGTCCAGGTGAGGACCAGGTGGCGACCAGTCACCAGATCCAAGTGAGGACAAGCTAAGGACCAGATTCACCAGGCCCAAATGAAGCCAAAGGGGTGACCAGAGTCACCAGTTAAGGGTGATTCCCAGAGGGAGAACCACAGTAACCAGTTTAGTTTGAGGCCCAGAATGTGACCAGAGGTCCCTAGTCAGAGTGAGGCCCAGGTGTGGAATAGTGTATCCAGGTCCCAATGATGCCTGTGAGGACCAGAGTCACTAGGGCCATGCAGGCCCAGATGGGGAACAGAATCACTAGGTCCTGGTGAGGCATAGAATAAGACCACAGTCAGCAGTATCATTTGAGTCCCTTGCGGGAACCAGAGCCACTCTATCCAGCTGAGTCCCAGGTGATGTGAGGCTCACGTAAGGACCAGATTCATTAGGTCGAAATGAGGCATACCTGGGGACAAGAGTCACCAGGTATGGGTGCGGCCTAGGTGGGGCAATTTCAGCAGTTCTGAGTTAGGTCAAAGTGGGGACGAGAGACGCCAGGTCCAGGTGAGGCCAAACTGAGGACCAGAGTCACCAGATCCATGTGAGGTCCATGTTGGAAAGAGAGTCACCAGGTCCAAGAGAGGTCCAGGTGGGGACCAGAGTCACCAGATCCAGGTGAAGTCCAGGTGGGGACCAGAGTCACCAGATCCAGGTGAAGCCCAGGTGGGGACAAGAGTCACTAGGTCCAGATGAGGCCCAGGTGAGGACCAGAGTTACCAGGTACACATGAGGCCCCGGTGGGGATCAGAGGCAACAGGTCATGTGAGGCCGGCTTGGGTACCATGGTCAACAGGTCTACTTGAGGCCCTGGTGTGGAATACAGAAAGCAGGTCCAGGTGAGTCCCCGGTGGTGACAAGAGTCACCACGTACAGGTGAGTCCCAGGTGGGGACCAGGATCACCAGGCACAGGGGAGGCCCTTGAAAGAACCAGAGTCAACAGGTCGAAGTCAAGCGCAGGTGGCAACCAGGGTCAACAGGTCCAAGTCAGGCCAAAGTGGGGTTCACAGTCATTAGGGCACGGTGAGACCCAGAGGGGGACCAGAGTCACCTGGTCCAGGTGAGGTCCATTTGTGGAACACAGTCATCGGGCCCCAATTTTGCCGAGTGAGGATCATGATCAACAGGGCCAGGTGAGGCCCAGATGGGGACCGGAGTCCCCAAATCCTGGTGAAGACAGGGGGGGACCACAGTCACCAGATGCAGGGTAGTCTCAGGTGCAGACCAGAATCACCAGGTCCAGGTGTTGTGCAGGTGGCAACCACACTCACCAGGTACCGTTGAGGCCCTGGTGGGGACCAGAGTCACGAGGAACATGAGAAGCTAGAAACACTGCAGCCCCCAGGTCCACATGATGTCCATGTGGGAACGAGAATCACCAGTTACAGGTGAGGACCAGGTGGGGATCCGACTCACCATGTCCAGGTGAGACCCTGGTGGGAACCAGTGACACCCTGTCCAGGTGTGGCCCAGGTGAAGACCAGAGTTAATAGTTCCGCCTGGGTCACTGTTAGTGAACAGTGTAACCATATCCTGATGCTACCCTGGTGGGTACCAGAGACACCAGGTCCTGGTGAGGGTCAGGAGGGACCAGAGACATGAGGTCCAGGTGAGGTTCCATTGGGAACCACATTCACCAGGTCTGGTGAGGCCACGCTTTGGATCAGAGTCACCAGTTACTGGTGAGGCCCAGGTGGAGCCAGAGTCACCTTGTCAGAAGAGGCCAAAGTCAGGACCAGAGTTACCAGGATCAGTTCAGTCCCAGTGGTGAATAGAGTAACCATGTACCGATTATGCCCAGGTAGAACCAGAGTCACCTGGTCCAGATGAGGAGCAGGTGGGGAGCATGTTCACTAGGTCTCGGTGAGGCCCAGATGAGGACCAGAATACCCAGGTCTAGTTGAGGCCTAGAGGGGTACCAGATTCACCTGGTCTAGGTGACATCCAGATGGGGACGAGAGTCACCATGTCAGGGTGAGGCCCGGAGGGGATCCAGAGTCATCATGTCCAGGTGAGGCTCAGGTGAGGAACAGAGTCACCAGGTACCAATGATGCCCACGTGAGGACCAGAGTCACCAGATCTGGGTGACGCGTAGATAGGTTCAGAGTCACCAGTTCCAGGTGAGGCCAAGAAAGAGTCCACAGCAATCAGGTCCAGGTGGGGAACAAAGTCACCAGTACTGGGTGAGGCCCAAATGGGAACAGATTCACCAGGTTCAGGTGAGGCCCAGTTGAGGACCAGTGTCCCCAGCTCCGGGTGGGTCCAGAGGGGGACCAGAGTCACACGGTTCCGGTGATATCCAGGTGGGGACCAAAGTCACTACGTCAGGGTGATCCCAGAAGGGGAGGAGAATCACTAGCTCCAGGTGTGTTCCCGATGTGGAACTGAAACCAGGTCCCATGATACCCATATGAGGACCTGAGTCAGCATGTCAAGGTGAGGTCCCTGTGGGAACCAGTCACCTCGTCCAGGTGAGGCCCAGGTGGGACCACTGTCACCAGGTCCAGGTGAGGCCCAGGTATATAAGAGCGTATCCAGGTCGCAATGATGCCCAGGTAAGGACCAGAGTCAACAGTCCAGGAGAGGCCCAAATATAGACCAGAGTCATTTTGTTCCAGGTGATGCCTGATGGAGACCACAGGAATCAGGTCCAGGAGAGCCCCATATGGGAAGCAGAGCCACCAGATCCAGGTGAGGTCCTGGTGGGACCACAGTCACAAGGTCCAGGTGAGGCGCAGGTGGCAACAGGATTCACCAAGTCCAGGTGAGGCCCAGCTGGCGACCAGTCACCAGATCCAAGTGAGGACAAGCTAAGGACCAGATTCACCAGGCCCAAATGAAGCCCATGGGGTGACCAGAGTCACCAGGTAAGGGTGAGTCCCAGAGGGGGAACCAGAGTAACCAGTTTAGTTTGAGGGCCAGAATGGGTCCAGAGGTCCCTAGTCAGAGTGAGGCCCAGGTGTGGAATAGTGTATCACGTCCCAATGATGCATGGGTGAGGACCAGAGTCACTAGGGCCATGCAGGCCCAGATGGGGACAAATCACTAGGTCCTCGTGAGGTATAGAATAAGACCACAGTCAGCCGTATCATTTGATCCCGTTGCGTGAACCAGAGCCACTCTATCCAGCTGAGTTCCAGGTCCATGTGAGGCTCACGTGAGGACCAGATTCATTAGTTCGATTTGAGGCATAGCTGGGGACAAGAGTCACCAGGTCTGTGTGCGGCCTAGGTGGGGCAAGATTCAGCAGTTCTGAGTTAGGTCAAAGTGGGGACGAGACACGCCAGGTCCAGGTGAGGCCAAACTGAGGACCAGAGTCACCAGATCCATGTGAGGTCCATGTTGGAAAGAGAGTCACCAGGTCCGGGAGAGGTCCAGGTGGGGACCAGAGTCACCAGATCCAGGTGAAGTCCAGGTCGGGATCAGAGTCACCAGATCCACGTGAAGCCCAGGTGGGGACCAGAGTCACTAGGTCCCGATGAGGCCCAGGTGAGGACCAGACTTACCAGGTACACGTGAGGCCCCGGTTGGGATCAGAGGCAACCGGTCCATGTGAGGCCGACTTGGGGACCATGGTCAACAGGTCTACTTGAGGCCCTGGTGTGTAACACAGTAAGCAGGTCCAGGTGAGTCCCCGGTGGTGAAAAGAGTCACCATGTCCAGTTGAGTCCCAGGTGGGGACCAGGATCACCAAGTACAGTTGAGGCCCTTGAAAGAACTAAAGTCTACTGGCACAAAAACAGACACATTGATCAGTGAAACAGAATAGAGAATCCAGAAGTGGACCCTGAACTTTATGGGCAACTAATATTCGATAAAGGAGGAAAGACTATCCATTGGAAGAAAGACAGTCTCTTCAATAAATGGTGCTGGGAAAATTGGACATCCACATGCAGAAGAATGAAACTAGACCACTCTCTTTCACCATACACAAAGATAAACTCAAAATGGATGAAAGATCTAAATGTGAGACAAGATTCCATCAAAATCCTAGAGAAGAACACAGGCAACACCCTTTTTGAACTCGGCCATAGTAACTTCTTGCAAGATACATCCACGAAGGCAAAAGAAACAAAAGCAAAAATGAACTATTGGGACTTCATCAAGATAAGAAGCTTTTGCACAGCAAAGGATACAGTCAACAAAACTCAAAGACAACCTACAGAATGGGAGACGATATTTGCAAATGACATATCAGATAAAGGACTAGTTTCCAAGATCTATAAAGAACTTATCAAACTCAACACCAAAGAAACAAACAATCCAATCATGAAATGGGCAAAAGACATGAACAGAAATTTCACAGAGGAAGACATAGACATGGCCAACATGCGCATGAGAAAATGCTCTGCATCACTTGCCATCAGGGAAATACAAATCAAAACCACAATGAGATACCACCTCACACCAGTGAGAATGGGGAAAATTACCAAGACAGGAAACAACGAATGTTGGAGAGGATGCGGAGAAAAGGGAATCCTCATACACTGTTGGTGGGAATGTGAACTGGTGCAGCCACTCTGGAAAACTGTGTGGAGGTTCCTCAAACAGTTAAAACTATACCTGCCCTACGACCCAGCAATTGCACTGTTGGGGATTTTCCCCAAAGAGACAAATGCAATGAAACGCCGGGACACCTGCACCCTGATGTTTATAGCAGCAATGGCCACGATAGCCAAACTGTGGAAGGAGCCTCGGTGTCCAACGAAAGATGAATGGATAAAGAAGAAGTGGTTTATGTATACAATGGAATATTACTCAGCTATTAGAAATGACAAATACCCACCATTTGCTTCAACGTGGATGGAACTGGAGGGTATTATGCTGAGTGAAGTAAGCCAGTCGGAGAAAGACAAACATTATATGTTCTCATTCATTTGGGGAATATAAATAATAGTGAAAGGGAATATAAGGGAAGGGGGAAGAAATGTGTGGGAAATAACAGAAAGGGAGACAGAACGTAAAGACTGCTAACTCTGGGAAACGAACTAGGGGTGGTAGAAGGGGAGGAGGGCGGGGGGTGGGAGTGAATGGCTGACGGGCACTGGGGGTTATTCTGTATGTTAGTAAATAGAACACCAATAATAAAAAATAAATTTAAAAAAAAAAAAAGAAAAAAGAAAGAACCAGAGTCAACAGGTCGAAGTCAAGCGCAGGTGGCAACCAGGGTCAGCAGGTCCAAGTCAGTCCAAAGTGGGGTTCACAGTCATTAGGGTACGGTGAGACCAAGAGGGGGACCAGAGTCACATGGTGCAGGTGAGGTCCATTTGTGGAACACAGTCACTGGGCCCCAATTGTGCCCAGTTGAGGACCATGGTTAACAGGGCCAGGTGAGGCCCAGATGGGGACCGGAGTCCCCAAATCCAGGTGAAGACCAGGTGGGGACCACAGTCACCAGATCCATTGTAGTCTCAGGTGGAGACCAGAATCACCAGGTCCTGGTGAGGTGCAGGTGGCAACCACACTCACCAAGTCCGGGTGAGGCCCTGGTGGGGACCAGAGTCACGAGGTACATGAGAAGCTAGAAACACTGCAGCCACCAGGTCCACATGATGTCCATGTGGGAACGAGAATCACCAGTTACAGGGGAGGACCAGTTTTGGATCCGACTCACCATGTCCAGGTGAGACCCAGGTGGGAACCAGTGTCACCATGTCCAGGTGTGGCCCAGGTGAAGACCAGAGTTAATAGGTCCGGCTGGGTCACTGTTAGTGAACAGTGTAACCATATCCTGATTCTACCCTGGTGGGTACCAGAGACACCAGGTCCTGGTGAGGCCCAGGTGGGACCAGAGATATGAGGTCCAGGTGAGGTCCCGATGGGAAACACAGTCACCAGGTCAGGTGAGGCCATGCTTAGGATCAGAGTCACCAGTTACTGGTGAGGCCCAGGAGGAGCCAGAGTCACCTGGTACAGAAGATGCCAAAGTCAGGACCAGAGTTACCAGGATCAGGTCAGTCCCAGTGGGGAATAGAGTAACCATGTCCCGATGATGCACAGGTAGAACCAGAGTCACCAAGTCCAGATGAGGAGTAGGTGGGAAGCATATGCTCTAGGTCTCGGTGAGGCGCACTTGAGGACCAGAATCCCCAGGTCTAGTTGAGTCCTAGAGGGGTACCAGATTCCCCTGGTCTAGGTGACATCCAGATGGGGAGCAGAGTCACCATGTCAGGGTGAGGCCCAGAGGGGACCCAGAGTCATCATGTCCAGGTGAGGCTCAGGTGTTGAACAGAGATCCAGATCATAATGATCCACAGGTGAGGACCAGAGTCACCAGATCTGGGTGAGCCCCAGTTAGGATCAGAGTCACCAGTTCCAGGTGAGGCCAAGAAGGAGTCCACAGCAATCAGGTCCAGGTGGGGAACAAAGTCACGAGGACTGGGTGAGGCCCAGATGGGGACCAGATTCACCAGGTCCAGGTGATACCCAGGTGGTAACCAGAGTTACCAGTTCCGGGTGACGACCAGGTAAGGACCAGATTCACCAGGTCCAAGTGAGCCCACGTGGGTACCTGTGTCACCAAGCATGGGTGATGCTCATGTGGCAACCCCACTCCCCAGGTCCAGGTGAGGCCAACCTGCAGTCCATGCAGAGGAAGCATGTCCCGATAATGCCCAGGTAGGGAACAGAGTTACCAGGTCCAGGTGAGGCCAATATGCAGGCCATGCAGTGGAACCATGTCCCGATGATGCCCAGGTAGGGACCAGAGTCACCAGGTCCAAATGAGACCCAGATGGAGAATATTCACTAGGTCCAGTGAGGCCCAGTTGAGGACCACTGTCACCAGATCTGGTTGAGGCTTAGAGGGGTACCAGAATCACCTCGTCCAGGTGACATCCAGATGGGGACCAGAGGCATCAGTTCAGGGAGAGGCCCAGAGTGGTTCCAGAGTCATCATGTCCAGGTTAGGCTCAGGCGTGGAACAGAGTCACCAGGTACCAATGATGCTCAGGTGAGGCCCAGAGTCACCAGATCTGGGTGACGCGCAGATAGGATCAGAGTCACCAGTTCCAGGTGAGGCCAAGAAAGAGTCCACAGCAATGAGGTCCACGTGGGGAACAAAGTCACCAGGACTGGGTGAGGCCCAGATGGGGACCAGATTCACCAGGTCCAGGTGAGGCCCAGGTGGTGACCAGAGTCCCCGGGTCTGGGACAGGACCAGGTAAGGACCAGATTCACCAGGTCCAAGAGGCCCACGAGGGGAATTGAGTCACCAGCTATGTGTGAGGCCCAGGTGGCAACCCCACTCACCAGGTCAAGGTGAGGCCAACCGGCAGGCCAGAGTCACCAGATCCAGGTGAGGCCCTTGGGGACCAGTGTCACCAGGTAAATGTGAGTCTACAAGAAAACCACAGTCACCAGGTCCAGGTGTGGTTCATGTGGGAACGAGAATCACCAGGTACAGGTGAGACCCGGGTGGGCACCACAGTCACCAGGTCCAGATTGAGGCCTAGGTGGGGGGAACAGAGTCATCAGGACCAGTTGAGGCCAAAGTGTGGAGCAAAGTTATCATGTGGAGGTGAGGCCCAGGTGGGGAACACAGTAACCATGTCCCATTGATGCCAGGTGGGAAAAGAGTCACAAGGTCTAGACGAGGCCTAAGTGAGGAGTAGATTCACCAGGTCCTGTTGAGGCCCAGTTGAAGACCAATATCCCAAGCTCTGGGTGAGCCCCAGAGGGGAAACAGACTCACACGGTTCTGGTGATATCCAGGTGGGGACCAGAGTCACCACATCAGGGTGAGGTCCAGAGGGGGACGAGAATCACTAGGTCCAGGTGAGGCCCCGATGTGGAACTGAGAAACCAGGTCCCATGATGCCCATATGAGGACTTTAGTCACCAGGTCCAGGTGAGGTCCCTGTGGGAACGAGTCATCTTATCCCGGTGAGGGTCAGGTGGGACCACAGTCACCAGGTCCCGGTGAGGCCCAGTTATATAAGAGAGTATCCAGCTCCCAAAGATGCCCAGGTAAGGACCAGAGTCAACAGGTCCAGTAGAGGTTCAAATATGGATCAGAGTCATTGTGTTTCAGCTGAGGCAGATGGAGACCAAAGGAACCAGGACCAGGAGACCCCCATATGGGAACCAGACCCACCAGATCCAGGTGAGGCCCAGGTGGGACCACAGTCAGAAGGTCCTGCTGAGGCGCAGGTGGAAACAGGATTCACCAAGTCCAGGTGAGGCCCAGGTGGCGAACAGTCATCACATCCAGGTGCGGACCAGCTAAGGACCAGATTCACCAGGCCCAAGTGAAGCCCAAGGGGTGACCAGAGTCACCAGGTAAGGGTGAGTCCCAGAGGGGGAACCAGAGTATCCAGTTTAGTTTGATGCCCAGAATGGGACCAGAGGTCCATTGTCAGAGTGAGTCCCAGATGTGGAATAGAGTATTCAGGTCCCAGTGATGCCTGGGTGAGGACCAGAGTCACTAGGACCATGCAGGCCCATATGGGGTACAGAATCACTAGGTCCTGGTGAGGCATAGAATAAAACCACAGTCACCAGTATCAGGTGAACCCAATGTGGGAACCAGAGCCACTCTATCCAGCTGAGTAGCAGGTCCATGTGAGGCCCACGTGAGGACCAGATTCATCAGGTCGAATTGAGGCATAGCTGGGGACAAGAGTCACCAGGTATGGGAGCGGCCTAATTGGGGCAAGATTCAGCAGTTCTGAATTAGGTCAAAGTGGGGACGAGAGACGCCAGGTCCAGGTGAGGCCAAACTGAGGACTAGAGTCACCAGATCCAGGTGAGGTCCATGTTTGAAAGAGAGTCACCAGGTCCAGCAGAGGTGAAGTTGGGGACCAGAGTCACCAGATCCAGGTGAAGTCCAGTTGGGGACCAGAGTCACCAGATCCAGGTGAAGCCCAGGTGGGGACAAGAGTCACTAGGTCCAGATGACGCCCAGGTGAGGACCAGACTTACCAGGTACAGGTGAGGCCCCGGTGGGGATCAGAGGAAACAGGTCCATGTGAGGCCGGTTTGGGGACCATGGTCAACAGGTCTACTTGAGGCCCAGGCGTGGAACACAGTTAGCAGGTCCAGGTGAGTCCCCGGTTGGGACAAGTGTCACCACATCCAGTTGAGGAGCAGGTGGGGACAAGGATCACCAGGTACAGGGGAGGCCCTTGAAAGAACCAGAGTCAACAGTTCGAGGTCTGGCGTAGGTGGCAACCAGGGTCAGCAGGTCCAAGTAAGGCCAAAGTGGCGTTCACAGTCTCTAGGGCACGGTGACACCCAGAGGGGGACCAGAGTGACCTGGTCGAGATGAGGTCCAGTTGTGGAACACAGTCACCGGGTCCCAATTTTGCCCAGTTGAGGACCATGGTCAACAGGGCCAGGTGAGGCCCAGATGGGGACCGGAGTCCCCAAAAACAGGTGAAGCCCAGGTGGGGACCAGAGTCACCAGATCCAGGGTAGTCTCAGGTGCAGACCAGAATCACCAGGTCCAGGTGAGGTGCAGGTGGCAACCACACTCACCAGGTACCGGTGAGGCCCTGGTGGGAACCAGAGTCACGAGGTACATGAGAAGCTAGAAACACTGCAGACACCAGGTCCACATGATGCCCATGTGGGAACGAGAATCACCAGTTACAGGTGAGGACCAGGTGGGGATCCGACACACCTTGTCCAGGTGAGACCCTGGTGGGAACCAGTGACACCCTGTCCAGGTGTGGCCTAGGTGAAGACCAGAGTTAATAGTTCCGCCTGGGTCACTGTTAGTGAACAGAGTGACCATATCCTGATGCTACCCTGGTGGGTACCAGAGACACCAGGTCCTGGTGAGGGTCAGGAGGGACCAGAGACATGAGGTCCAGGTGAGGTTCCATTGGGAACCACAGTCACCAGGTCTGGTGAGGCCATGCTTAGGATCAGAGTCACCAGCTAGAGGCGAGGACCAGGTGGAGCCAGAGTCACCTGGGACAGAAGAGGCCAAGGTCAGGACCAGAGTTACCAGAATCAGGTCAGTCCCAGTGGGGAATAGAGTAACCATGTCCCAATGATGCCCAGGTAGAACCAGAGTCACCAGGTCCAGATGAGGCGCAGGTGGGGAGCATATTCACTAGGTCCCGGTGAGGCCCAGTTGAGGACCAAAATGCCCAGGTCTAGTTGAGGCCTACAGGGGTACCAGATTCACCTGGTCTAGGTGACATCCAGATGGGGACCAGAGTCACCATGTCAGGGTGAGGCCCAGTGTTGATCCAGAGTCATCATGTCCAGGTGAGGGTCAGGTGTGGAACAGAGTATCCAGGTCATAATGGTCTACAGGTGAAGACCAGAGTCACCAGATCCGGGTGAGGCCCACATAGCATCAGACTCACCAGTACCAGGTGAGGCCAAGAATGAGTCCACAGCAATCAGGTCCCGGTGGGGAACAAAGTCACCAGGACTGGGTGAGGCCCAGATGGGGACCAGATTCACCACGTCCAGGTGATTCCCAGGTGGTGACCAGAGTTACCATTTCCGGGTGAGGACCAGGTAAGTTCCAGATACACCAGGTCCAAGTGAGGCCCACGTGGGGACCTGTGTCACCGGTATGGGTGAGGCCCAGATGGCAACCCCACTCACCAGGTCCAGGGGAGGCCAACCTTCCGGCCATGCAGAGGAACCGTGTCCCGATAATGCCCAGGTATGGACCAGAGTTACGAGTTGCAGGTGAGGCCCTAATGGGGACCGGAGTCACCAGGTAAATGTGAGTCTACAAGAACACCACAGTCACCAGGTCCACATGTGGTTCATGTGGGAACAAGTGTCACCAGGTCCAGGTGAGACCCAGGTGGGGACCACAGTCAACAGGTCCAGATTGAGGACTAGGTGGGGGACCAGAGTCATCAGGACAAGTTGAGGCCAAAGTGCGGAGCAAAGTTATCATGTCCAGGTGAGGCACAGGTGGGGAACAGAGTAACCATGTCCCATTGATGCCAGGTCGGAAAAGAGTCACAAGGTCCAGACGAGGACTAAGTGAGGAGTAGATTCACCAGGTCCTGTTGAGGCCCAGTTGAGGAGCAGTGTCCCCAGCTCCGGGTGAGTCCCAGAGGGGGACCAGAGTCACCCGGTTCTGGTGATATCCAGCTGGAGACCAGAGTCACCACGTCAGGGTGAGGCCTAGAGGGGGACGAGTATCACTAGGTCCAGGTGAGGCCCCGATGTGGAACTGAGAAACCAGGTCCCATGATGCCCATATGAGGACCTGAGTCACCAGGTCCAGGTGAGATCCCTGTGGGAATCAGGCACCTCGTCCAAGTGAGGCCCAGGTGGGACCACATTCACCAGGTCCACGTGAGGCCCAGGTATATAAGTGAGTATCCAGGTCCCAATGAGGCCAGGTAAGGACCAGAGACAACAGATCCAGGATAGGCCCAAATATGGATCAGAATCATTGTTTTCCAGGTGAGGCCAGATGTAGACCACAGGAACCAGGTCCAGGAGAGACCAATATGGGAACCAGAGCCACCAGATCCATGTGAGGTCCAGGTGGGAACACAGTCACAAGGTCCAGGTGAGGCGCAACTGGCAACAGGATTCACCAAGTCCAGGGGAGGCCCAGGTGGCGACCAGTCACCACATCCAGGTGCGGACCAGCTAAGGTCCAGATTCACCAGGCCCAAGGTAAGTCAAAGGGGTGACCAGAGTCACCAGGTAAGGGTGAGGACCAGATCGGTAACCAGAGTAACCAGTTTAGTTTGAGGCCCAGAATGGGACCAGAGGTCACTGGTCAGAGTGAGGCCCAGGTGTGGAATAGAGTATCCAGGTCCCAATGATGCCTGGGTGAGGAACAGAGTTACTAGGGCCATGCAGGCCTAGATGGGGAACAGAATCACCAGGTCTTGGTGAGGCATAGAATAAGACCACATTCAGCAGTATCAGGTGAGCCCCTGTGGGAACCAGAGCCACTCTATCCAGCTGAGTCCCAGGTCCATGTGAGATCCACGTGAGGACCAGATTCATCAGGTCGAATTGAGGCATAGCTGGGGACAAGAGTCACCAGGTCTGGGTGCGGCCTAGGTGGGGCAAGATTCAGCAGTTCTGAGTTAGGTCAAAGTGGGGAAAAGAGTCAACAGGTCCAGGTGAGGCCAAACTGAGGACCAGAGTCACCAGGTCCTGGTGAGGTCCAGGTGGGGACCAGTGTCATCAGATCCAGTTGAAGTCCAGGTGGGGACCAGAGTCACGAGATCCAGGTGAAGTCCAGGTGGGGACCAGAGTCACTAGGTCCAGATGAGGCCCAGGGGAGGACCAGAGTTACCAGGTACACGTGAGGCCCCGGTGGGGACCAGAGGCAACAGGTTCATGTGAGGCCGGCTTGGGGACCATGGTCAACAGATCTACTTGAGTCCCAGGTGTGGAACACAGTAAGCAGGTCCAGGTGAGTGCAACCTGTAGGCCATATAGTGGAACCATGACCCGATGATGCCGAGGTAGTGACCAGAGTTACCAGGTCCAAATCAGGCCCAGATGGAGCATATTCACTAGGTCCAGTTGAGGCCCAGTTGAGGACCAGAGTCACCAGATCGGGTTGAGGCCTAGAGGAGTACCAGTATCACCTGGTCCAGGTGACATCCAGATGGGGACCAGAGTCACCAGGTCAGGGTGAGACCCAGAAAGGTTCCAGAGTCATCAGTTCCAGATGAGGCTCAGGTGTGGAACAGAGTCTCCAGGTACCAATAACTCCCAGGTGAGGACCAGAGTCACCAGATCTGGGAGTCGCGCATATAGGATCAGAGTCACCAGTTCCAGGTGAGGCCAAGAATGGGACCACAGCAATCAAGTCCAGGTGGGGAACAAGGTCACAAGGACTGGGTGAGGCCCAGATGGGGACCAGATTCACCAGGTCCAGGTGAGGCCCCGGTGTGACCACAGTCATCAGGTTCAGGTGAGGCCCAGGTATATAAGAGAGTATCCAGGTCCCAATGATGCCCAGGTGGAACCAGAGTCACCAGGTTCAGATGAGGCGCAAGAGGGGAGCATATCCACTAGGTCCCGGTGAGGCCCAGTTGACGACCACAGTCACCAGGTCTAGTTGAGGCCTAGAGGGGTACCAGATTCACCTGGTCTAGGTAACATCCACATGGGGACCAGAGTCACCATGTCAAGGTGAGGTCCAGAGGGGCTCCAGAGTAATCATGTCCAGGTGAGGCTCAGGTGTGGAACAGAGTATCCAGATCATAATGGTCCACAGGTGAGGACCAGAGTCACCAGATCTGGGGGAGGCCCAGTTAGGATCAGAGTCACCATTTCCAGGTGAGGCCAAGAAGGAGTCCACAGCAATCAGGTCCAGGTGGGGAACAAAGTCACCAGGACAGGGTGAGGCCCAGATTGGGACCAGATTCAGCAGGCCCAAGTTATTCCCAGGTGGTGACCAGAGTTACCAGTTCTGGGGAAGGACCAGGTAAGGACCAGATTCACCAGGTCCAACTGAGGCCCACGTGGGGACCTGTGTCACCAGGTATGGGTGAGGCACAATTGGCAACCCCACTCACCAGGTCCAGGTGAGGCCAACCTGCAGGCCATGCAGAGGAACCATGTCCCGATGATACCCAGGTAAGGACGACAGTTACAACATCCAGGTGAGGCCAACCTGCAGGCAATGCAGTGGAACCATGTCCCGATGATGCCCAGTTAGGGACTAGAGTCACCAGGTCAGGGAGAGGCCCAGAGAGGTTCCAGAGTCATCATGTCCAGGTGAGGCTCAGGTGAGGAACAGAGTCACCAGGTACCAATGATGCCCAGGTGAGGGCCAGAGTCACCAGATCTGGGTGACGCGCAGATAGGTTCAGAGTCACCAGTTCCAGGTGAGGCCAAGAAAGTGTCCACAGCAATCAGGTCCAGGTGGGGAACAAAGTCACCAGTACTGGGTGAGGCCTAGATGGGGACCCGATTCACCACATCAGGGTGAGGCCCAGAGTGGGACGAGAATCACTAGGTCCATGTGAGGCCCCGATGTGGAAGTGAGAAACCAGGTCCCATGATGCCCATATGAGGATCTGAGTCACCAGGTCCAGGTGAGCTCCCTGTGGGGACCAGTCACCTCGTCCAGGTGAGGCTCAGGTGGGACCACAGTCACCGGTCCAGGTGAGGCCCAGGTATATAACAGAGTATCCAGCTCCCAGTGATGCCCAAGTAAGGACCAGAGTCAACAGGTACAAGAGAGGCCCAAGTATTGTTTAGAGTCATTGTGTTCCAAGTGAGGCCAGATGGAGACCACAGGAACCAGGTCCAGGAGAGCCCCATATGGGAACCAGAGCCACCAGATACAGGTGAGGTCCAGGTGGGACAACAGTCACCAGGTCCAGGTGAGGCACAGGTGGCAACAGGATTCACCAAGTCCAGGAGAGGCCCAGGTGGCAACCAGTCACCAGATCTAGGTGCGGACCAGCTAAGGACCAGATTCACCAGACCCTAGTGAAGCCCAAGGGGTGACCAGAGTCACCAGGTAAGGGTGAGGCCCACAGTGGAACCAGAGTAACCAGTTTAGTTTGAGGCCCAGAATGGCACCAGAAGTCCCTGGTCAAAGTGAGGCACAGGTGTGGAATAGAGTATCCAGGGTGAGGATCATTGGGTCCATCACCCAATGATGCCTGGGTGAGGACCAGAGGCACTAGGGCCCTGCAGGCCCAAATGGGGAACAGAATCACTACGTCCTGGTGAGGCATAGAATAAGACCACAGTCAGCAGTATCAGGTGTGCCCCTTGTGGGAACCAGAGCCAATTTATCCAGCTGAGTCCCAGGTACATGTGAGGCACACGTGAGGACCAGATTCATCAGGTCGAATTTAGGCATAGCTAGGGATAAGAGTCACCAGGTCTGGGTGCGGCCTAGGTGGGGCAAGATTCAGCAGTTCTGAGTTAGTTCAAAGTGGGGACGAGAGACACCAAGTCCGGGTGAGGCCAAACTGAGGACCAGAGTCACCAGATCCACATGAGGTCCATGTTGGAAAGGAGTCACCAGGTCCAGGAGAGGTCCTGGGGTGTACCAGAGTCACCAGATCCAGGTGAAGTCCAGGTGGGAACCAGAGTCACTAGGTCCAGATGAGGCCCAGGTGAGGACCAGAGTTACCAGGTACACGTGAGGCCCCGGGGGGGATCAGAGGCAACATGTCCATGTGAGGCTGGCTTGGGGACCATGGTCAACAGGTCTACTTGAGGCCCAGGTGTGGAACACAGTAAGCAGGTCCCGGTGAGGGCCCGGTGGTGACAAGAGTCACCACGTCCAGGTGAGTCCCAGGTGGGGACCAGGATCAACAGGTCCAGGGGAGGCCCTTGAAAGAACCAGAGTCAACAGTTCGAGGTCAGGCGCAGGTGGCAACCAGGGTCAGCAGGTCCAAGTCAGGCCAAAGTGGGGTTCACAGTCACTAGGACTTGGTGACACCCAGAGGGGGACCAGAGTCACTTGGTCCAGGTGAGGCCACTTGTGGAACACAGTCACCGGGTCCCAATTTTGCCCAGTTGAGGAAAACCCCACTCACCAGGTCCAGGTGAGGCCAACCTACAGGCCATGCCGTAATACCATATCCCGATGATGCCCAGGTACGGACTAGAGTCACCAGGTCCAAATGAGGCCCTGATGGGGTATATTCACTAGGTCCAGGTGAGGCCCAGTTGAGGACCAGAGTCACCAGATCACCTTGAGCCCTAGAGGTGTACCAGAATCACCTGGTCCAGGTGATATCCAGATGGGGACCAGAGTCACCAGGTCAGAGTGAGTCCCAGAGAGGTTCCAGAGTCATCATGTCCCGGTGAGGCTCAGGTGTGGAACAGACTAACCAGGTATCAATGATGCCCAGGTGAGGACCAGAGTCACCAGATCTGGGTGAGGCCCAGTTAGGATCAGAGTCACCAGTTCCAGGTGAGGCCAAGAATGCGTCCACAGCAATCAGGTCCAGGTGGGGAACAAAGTCACCAGGACTGAGTGAGGACCAGGTAAGGACCAGATTCACCAGGCCCAGGTGATTCCCAGGTGGGGACCTGTGTTACCAGGTAAGGGTGATGCCCAGGTGACAACCCCACTCACCAGGTCCAGGTGAGGCCAACCTGCAGGCCATGCAGAGGAACCATGTCCCGATAATGCCCAGGTAGGGAACAGAGTTACCAGGTCCAGGTGAGGCCAATATGCAGGCCATGCAGTGGAACCATGTCCCGAAGATGCCCAGGTAGGGACCAGAATCACCAGGTCCAAATGAGACCCAGATGGAGAATATTCACTAGGTCCAGTGAGGCCCAGTTGAGGACCACTGTCACCAGATCTGGTTGAGGCTTAGAGGGGTACCAGAATCACCTCGTCCAGGTGACATCCAGATGGGGACCAGAGGCATCAGTTCAGGGAGAGGCCCAGAGTGGTTCCAGAGTCATCATGTCCAGGTTAGGCTCAGGCGTGGAACAGAGTCACCAGGTACCAATGATGCTCAGGTGAGGCCCAGAGTCACCAGATCTGGGTGACGCGCAGATAGGATCAGAGTCACCAGTTCCAGGTGAGACCAAGAAAGAGTCCACAGCAATGAGGTCCACGTGGGGAACAAAGTCACCAGGACTGGGTGAGGCCCAGATGGGGACCAGATTCACCAGGTCCAGGTGAGGCCCAGGTGGTGACCAGAGTCCCCGGGTCTGGGACAGGACCAGGTAAGGACCAGATTCACCAGGTCCAAGAGACCAACGTGAGGACATGAATCACCAGGTATGGGTGAGGCCCAGGTGGCAACCCCACTCACCAGGTCCAGGTCAGGCCAACCTGCAGGCCAGAGTCACCAGATGCAGGTGAGGCCCTTGTGGGTACCGGACTCACCAGGTAAATGTGAGTCTACAAGAACACCACAGTCACCAGGTCCAGGTGTGATTCATTTGGGAACGAGAGTCACCAGGTCCAGGTGAGACCCAGGTGGGGACCACAGTCACCAGGTCCTGATTGAGACCTAGGTGGGGGGACCAGAGTCATCAGTACCAGTTGAGGCTAAAGTGCGGAGCCTAGTTATCATGTCCAGGTAAGGCCCAGGTGGGGAACAGAGTAATCATGTCCCATTGATGCCAGGTGGGAAAAGAGTCACAAGTTCCAGACGAGGCCTAAGTGAGGAGTAGATTCACCAGGTCCTGTTGAGGCCCAGTTGAGGACCAGCGTCCACAGCTCAGGGTGAGTCCCAGAGGGGGACCACAGTCACCAGGTTCTGGTGATATCCAGGTTGGGACCAGAGTCACCACGTCAGGGTCAGGCCCAGAGGGGGACCAGAATCACTAGGTCCACTTGAGGCCCCGATGTGGAACTGAGAAACCAGGTCCCATGATGCCCATATGAGGACCTGAGACACGAGGTTCAGGTGATGTCCCTGAGGGAACCAGTCACCTCGTCCCGGTGAGGTCCAGGTGGGACGACAGTCACCACGTCCAGGTGAGGACCAGGTATATAAGAGAGTATCCAGGCCCCAATGATGCCCAGTTAAGGACCAGAGTCAACAGGTCCAGGAGAGGCACAAATATGCATCAGAGTCATTGTGTTCCAGGTGAGGCCTGATGGAGACCACAGGAACCAGGTCCAGGAGAGCCCCATATGGGAACCAGAGCAACCAGATCCAGGTGAAGTCCAGGTTGGACCACTGTCACAAGGTCGAGGTGAGGCGCAGGTGACAACAGGATTCACCAAGTCCAGGTGAGGCCCAGGTGTCGACCACTCACCATAAAAAAGTGAGGACAAGCTAAGGACCAGATTCACCAGGCCCATATGATACCCAAGGGGTGTCCAGAGTCACCAGGTAAGGGTGAGGCCCAAAGGGGAACCAGTAACTAGTTTAGTTTGAGTCCCAGAATGGGACAAGAGGTCCATGGTTTATGTGAGGCACAGGTGTGGAATAGAGTATCCAGTTCCTAATGATTCCTGGGTGAGGACCAGAGTCACTAGGGCCATGCAGGCCCAGATGAGAACAGAATCACTAGGACCAGGTGAGGCATAGAATAAGACCACAGTCAGCTATATCAGGTGAGCCCCTTGTGGGAACCAGAGCCACTCTATCCAGCTGAGCCCCAGGTCCATGTGAGGCCCACGTGAGGAGCAGATTCATCAGGTCGAATTGAGGCATAGCTGGGGACAAGAGTCACCAAGTCTGGATGCGGCCGAGGTGGGGCAAGATTCAGCAGTTCTGAGTTAGGTCAAAGTGGGGACGAGAGATGCCAGATACAGATGAGGCCAAACTGAGGACCAGAGTCACCAGATGCAGGTCAGGTCCAGGTGTGGACCAGAGTCAGAAGATCCAGGTGAAGTCCAGGTGGGGACCAGAGTCACCAGATCCAGGTGAAGCCCAGGTAGGGACCAGAGTCGCTAGGTCCAGATGAGACCCAGATGAGGACCAGAGTTACCAGGTACACGTGAAGCCCCGGTGGGGATCAGAGGCAACATGTCCATGTGAGGCTGGCTTGGGGACCATGGTCAACAGGTCTACTTGAGGCCCAGGTGTGGAACACCGTAAGCAGGTCCAGGTGAGTTCCCGGTGGTGACAAGAGTCACCAGGTCCAGGTCAGGCCCATGTGGGCACCAGGATCATCACGTCCAGGGGAGGCCCTTGAAAGAACCAGAGTCAACAGTTCGAGGTCAGGCGCAGGTGGCAACCATGGTCAGGAGGTCCAAGTCAGACCAAAGTGGGGTTCACAGTCACTAGGGCACAGTGACACCCAGAGAGGGACCAGAGTCACCTGGTCCAGGTGAGGTCCAGTTGTGGATCACAGTCACCGGGTCCCAATTTTGCCCAGTTGAGGACCATGGTCAACAGGGCCAGGTGAGCCTCAGATGGGAACGAGAGCCCAAAATCCAGGTGAAGCCCAGGTGGGGACCACAGTCACCAGATCCAGGGTAGTCTCAGGCGCAGACCAGAATCACCAGGTCCAGGTGAGGTGCAGGTGGCAACCACACACAACAGGTACCGGTGAGGCCCTGGTGGGGACCAGAGTCACGAGGTACATGAGAAGCTAGAAACACTGCAGCCACCAGATCCACATGATGTCCATGTGGGAACGAGAATCACCAGTTACAGGTGAGGATCAGGCAGGGATCTGAATCACATGTCCACGTGAGACCCAAGAGGGAACCAGTGCCACCATGTCCAGGTGTGGCCCAGGTGAAGACCAGAGTTAATAGGTCCGGCTGGGTCACTGTTAGTGAAGAGTGTAACCATATCCTGATGCTACCCAGGTGGGTACCAGAGACACCAGGTCCTGGTGAGGCCCAGGTGGGACCAGAGACATGAGGTCCAGGTGAGGTCCCGATGGGAACCACAGACACCAGGTCAGGTGAGGCCATGCTTAGGATCAGAGTCACCAGTTACAGGTGAGGCCCAGGTGGAGCCAGAGTCACCAAGTAGAGAAGACGCCAAAGTCAGGACCAGAGTTACCAGGATCAGGAGAGTCCCAGTGGGGAATAGAGTAACCATATCCCGATAATGCCCAGGTAGAACCCGAGTCACCAAGTACAGATGAGGCGCAGGTGGGGAGTATATTCACTAGGTCCCGGTGAGGCCCAGTTGAGAACCAGATTCCCCCAGTCTAGTTGAGGCCTAGAGGGGTACCAGATTCACCTGGTCTAGGTGACATCCAGATGGGGACCAGAGTCACCAGGACAGGGTGAGGCCCAGAGGGGATCCAGAGTCATCATGTCCAGGTGAGGCTCAGGTGTGGAACAAAGAATCCAGGTCATATTGGTCCACAGGTGAGGACAAGAATCAACAGATCTGGGTGAGGTCCAGTTAGGATCAGAGTCAGCAGTTCCAGGTGAGGACAAGAAGGAGTCCACAGCAATCAGGTCCTGGTTGGGAACAAAGTCACCAAGACTAGGTGAGGCCCAGATGGGGACCAGATTCACCAGGTCCAGGTGATTCTCAGGTGGTGACCAGAGTTACCAGTTCCAAGTGAAGACCAGGTAAGGACCAGATTCACCAGGTCCAAGTTAGGGCCACGTGGGGACTTGTGCCTCCATGTATGGGTGAGGCCCAGGTGTAAATCCCACTCATCAGGTCCAGGTGAGGCCAACGTGCAGGCCATGCAGTGGAACCATGTACCGATGATGCCCACGTAGGGACAAGACTTACCAGGTCCAGGTGAGGCCAACCTGCAGGCCATGCTGTGGAACCATGTCCCGATGATGCCCAGGTAGGGAACAGAGTTACCAGGTCCAGGTGAGACCAATATGAAGGCCATGCAGTGGAACCATGTCCCGATGATGCCCAGGTAGGGAACAGAGTCACCAGGTCCAAATGAGGCCCAGATGGAGCATATTCACTAGGTCCAGTGAGGCCCAGTTGAGGACCACTGTCACCATATCTGGTTGAGGCTTAGAGGGGTACCAGAATCACCTCGTACAGGTGACATCCAGATAGGGACCAGAGGCATCAGGTCAGGGAGAGGTCCAGAGTGGTTCCAGAGTCATCATGTCCAGGTTAGGCTCAGCCGTGGAACAGAGTCACCAGGTACCAATTATGCCCAGGTGAGGCCCAGAGTCACCAGATCTGGGTGACGCGCAGATAGGATCAGAGTCACCAGTTCCAGGTGAGGCCAAGAAAGAGTCCACAGCAATCAGGTCCAGGTGGGGAACAAAGTCACCAGGACCGGGTGAGGCACAGATGGGGACCAGATTCACCAGGTCCAGGTGAGGCCCAGGTGGTGACCAGAGTCCCCGGGTCTGGGACAGGACCAAGTAAGGACCAGATTCACCAGGTCCATGTGAGGCCCACGTGGGGAATTGAGTCACCAGATATGTGTGAGGCCCAGGTGGCAAACCCACTCACAAGTTCAAGGTGAGGCCAACCTGCAGGCCATGCTGAGGAACCATGTCCCGATGATGCCCAGGTTGGGAACAGAGTTACCAGGTTCATGTGAGACCAACCTGCATGGCCATGCAGTGGAACCATGTCCCGATGATGCCCAGGTAGGTACCAGAGTCACCAGGTCCAAATTAGGCCCAGATGGAGCATATTCACTAGGTTCAGGTGAGGCCCAGTTGAGGACCAGAGGCAACCAGAACTGGTTGAGGCCTAGAGGGGTACCAGAATCACCTGGTCCAGTGACATCCAGATGGTGATCAGAGTCACCAGGTCAGGGTGAGTCCCAGCCAGGTTCCAGAGTCATCATGTCCAGGTGAGGCTCAGATTTCGAACAGAGTCACCAGGTACCAATGATGCCCAGGTTAGGACCAGAATCACCAGTCTGAGTGACGCGCAAGATAGGATCAGAGTCACCAGATCCAGGTAAGGCCCTAGTGGGGACTGGAGACACCAGGTAAATGTGAGAACTACAGAACACCACAGTCATCAGGTCCAGGTGTGTTTCATGTGGGAACGAGAGTCACAGGTCCAGGTGAGAACCAGGTGGGGACCACAGTCACCAGGTCCAGATTGAGGTCTAGATGGGGGGACCAGAATCATCAGGATCAGTTGAGGCCAAAGTGTGGAGCAAAGTTATCATGTCCAGGTGAGGCCCAGGTGGGGAACAGAGTAACCATGTCCAATTGATGCCAGGTGGGAAAAAGAGTCAGAAGGTCTAGAGAAGGCCTAAGTGAGGAGTAGATTCACCAGCTCCTGTTGAGGCCCAGTTGAGTGCCAGTGTCCCCCTCCGGTGGTCCCGGTGATCCAGGTGGGGACCAGAGTCACCGATCCGGTTCAGGTCGTGATAGGTAGCAGGTGGGGACAGAGTCAAGTCAGATAAGGCCCAGGTGAGGCCCAGAGTTACCAGGTACACGTGAGGCCCCGGTGGGGTTCAGAGGCAACAGGTCCATGTGAGGACGGCTTGGGACCATGGTCAACAGGTCTACTTGAGGCCCAGGTGTGGAACACAGTAAGCAGGTCCAGGTGAGTCCCCGTTGGGACAAGAGTCACCACGTGCAGGTGAGGGCAAGGTGGACACCAGGATCGCCAGGTACAGGGGAGGCCCTTGAAAGAACCAGAGTCAACATTTCGATGTCAGGGCAGGTAGCAACCAGGTTCAGCATGTCGAAGTCAGGCCAAAGTGGGGTTCACAGTTACTAGGGCACGGGAGACCCAGAGGGGGACCAGAGTCACCTGGTCCAGGTGAGGTCCAGTTGTGGAACACAGTCAAGGGTCACAATTTTGCCCAGTTGAGGACCATGGTCAACAGGGCCAGGTGAGACCAGATGGGGACCGGAGTCCCGAAATCCAGGTGAAGCCCAGGGGGGACCACAGTCACCAGATCCAGGGTAGTCTCAGGTGTAGACCAGAATCACCGGGTCCAGGTGAGGTACAGGTGGCGACCACACACACCAGGTCCGGTGAGCCCTGGTGGGGACCAGAGTCACTAGGTACATGAGAGGCTAGAAACACTGAAGCCATCAGGTCCACATGATGTCCATGTGGGAACGAGAATCACCAGTTACACGTGAGGACCACGTGGGGATCCGACTCACCATGTCCAGGTGAAACCCAGGTGGGAACCAGTGTCAGCATGTCCAGGTGTGGCCCGTGAAGACCAGAGTTAATAGGTGGGGGTCACTGATAGTGAACAGTGTAACCATATCCTGATGCTACCAGGTGGGTACAAGAGACACCAGGTCCTGGTGAGGCCCAGGGACCAGAGACTTGAGGTCCAGGTGAGGTCCCGATGGGAACCACAGTCACCATTTCAGGTGAGGCCATGCTTAGGATCAGAGTCACGAGTTACAAGTGAGGCCCAGGTCGAGCCAGAGTAACCTGGTACAGAAGAGGCCAAAGTCAGGAGCAGAGTTACCAGGATCAGGTCAGTCCAGTGGGGAACAGAGTAACAATGTCCCGATGAAGCCCAGGTAGAACCTGAGTCACCAGGTCCAGATGAGGCGCAGTTGGGGAGCATGTTCACTAGGTCCCGGTGAGGCCCAGTTGAGGACCAGAGTCACCAGGTCAAGTTGTCGCCAAGAGGTGTACAGATTCACCTGGTCTAGGTGACTTCCAAATGGGGACCAGAGTCACCATGTCAGGCTGAGGCCCAGGGAGGTTCCAGAGTAGTCATGTCCAGGTGAGGCTCAAGTGTGGAACAGAGTAAGCAGGTACCAGTGATGCCAAGGTGAGGACCAGAGTCACTAGATCTGGGTAACGCGCAGATAGGATCAGAGTCACCAGTTCCAGGTGAGGCCAAGAAAGAGTCCACAGCAATCAGGTTCAGGTGGGGAACAAAGTCACCAGGACTGGGTGAGGCCTAGATGGAGACCAGATTCACCAGGTCCAGGTGAGGTCCAGGTGTTGACCAGAGTCCCCAGGTCTGGGAGAGGACCAGTAAGGACCAGATTCACCAGATCCAAGAGGCCCACGTGGGGACCTGAGTCACCAGGTATGGGTGTGGCCCAGGTGGCAACCCCACACAACAGGGCCAGGTGAGGCCAACCTGCAGGCAGAGTCATCAGATCCAGGTGAGGCCATAGTGGGGTCCGGAGTGACCAGAAAATGTGAGTCTATAAGAACACCACAGTCACCAGGTCCAGGTGTGGTTCATGTGGGAACGAGAGTCACCAGGTCCAGGTGAGACCCAGGTGAGGACAACAGTCACCAGATCCAGATTGAGGCCTAGGTGGGGGGATCAGAGTCATCAGGACCAGTTGAGACCAAAGTGTGGAGCAAATATATCATGTCCAAGTGAGGCCCAGGTGGGGAACAGAGTAACCATATCCCATTGATGCCAGGTGGGAAAAGAGTCACAAGGTCCAGACGAGGCCTAAGTGAGGAGTAGATTCACCAGGGCCTGTTGAGGCCCAGTTGAGGACCAGTGTCCCCAGCTCCGGGTGAGTCCTAGAGGGGGACCAGAGTCACCCGGTTCTGGTGATATCCAGGTGGGGACCAGAGTCTCCACGTCAGGGTGAGGCCGAGAGGGGGACGAGAATCACTAGGTCCAGGTGAGGCCCCGATGTGGAACTGAGAAACCAGGCCCCATGATGCCCATATGAAGACCTCAGTCACCAGGTCCAGGTGAGGTCCCAGTGGGAACCAGTCATCTCGTCTGGGGAGGACCAGGAGGGACCACAGTCACCAGGTCCAGGTGAGTCCCAGGTGGGACCACAGTCAACAGGTCCAGGTGAGGCCCAGGTATATACGAGAGTATCCAGGTCCCAATGATGACCAATTACGTAACAGAGACAAAGGTCCAGGAGAGGCCCAAATATGGATCAGAGTATTGTGTTCCAGGTGAGGCCAGATGGAGACCACAGGAACCAGTCCAGGAGAGCC
Organism: Canis lupus familiaris; assembly: GCF_011100685.1. NCBI lineage: Eukaryota > Metazoa > Chordata > Mammalia > Carnivora > Canidae > Canis > Canis lupus. The sequence goes on along the minus strand of NW_023330453.1, from coordinate 14,404 downwards.
CCATATGGGAACCAGAGCCACCAGATCCAGGTGAAGTCCAGGTGGGACCACAGTCACAAGGTCCAGGTGAGGCGCAGGTGGCAACATGATTCACCAAGTCCAGGTGAGGCCCAGGTGGCGACCAGTCACCAGATCCAGGTGCGGACCAGCTAAGGACCAGAATCACCAGGCCCAGGTGAAGCCCAAGGGGTGACCAGTGTCACCAGGTAAGGGTGAGTCCAGAGGGGAAAACAGTGTAACCAGTTTAGTTGAGGACCAGAATGGGACCAAAGCACCCTGGTGAAAGAGAGGCCCAGGAGTGGAATAGAGTATCCAGTTCCGAATGATGCCTGGGTGAGGACCAGAGTCACTAGGGCCATGCAGGCCTAGATGGGGAACAGAATCACTAGGTCCTGGTGATTCATAGAATAAGACCACAGTCACCAGTATCAGGTGAGCCCCTTGTGCGAACCAGAGCCACTGTATCCAGCTGAGTCCCAGGTCCATGTGAAGCCCATGTGAGGACCGGATTCATCAGGTCTAATTGAGGCATAGCTGGGGACAAGAGTCACCAGGTCTGTGTGCGGCCTAGGTGGGGAAAGAATCAGCAGTTCTGAGTTAGGTCTAAGTGGGGACGAGAGACACCAGGTCCAGGTGAGGCCAAAGTGAGGACCAGAGTCACCAGATCCAGGTGAGGTCCATGTTGGAAAGAGAGTCACCAGGTCCAGGAGAGGTCCAGGTTGGGACCACAGTCACTAGAACCAGGTGAAGTCCAGGTGGGGACCAGAGTCACCAGATCGAGGTGAAGCCCAAGGTGGGGACCAGAGTCACTAGGTCCAGATGAGGCCCAGGTGAGGACCAAAGTTACCAGGTACACGTGAGGAGCCGGTGGAGATCAGAGGCAACAGGTCATTGTGAGTCCGGCTTGGGGACCATGGTCAACAGGTCCACTTGAGACCCAGGTGTGGAACACAGTAAGCAGGTGCAGGTGAGTCCCCCGTGGTGACAAGATTCACCACGTCCAGGTGAGGCCCAGGTGGGGACCAGGATCACCAGGAAGAGGGAGGCCCTTGAAAGTACCATAGTCAACAGTTCGAGGTCAGGCGCAGGTGGCAACCAGGGTAAGCAAGTCCAAGTCAGGCCAAAGTGGGGTTCACAGTCACTAGGGCACGGTGTGACCAAGACGGGGACCAGAGTCACCTGGTCCAGGTGAGGTCCAGTTGTGGAACACAGTCACCAGGTCCCAAATTTGCCCAGTTGAGGACCATGGTCAACAGGGCCAGGTGAGGCCCAGATGGGGACCGGAGTCCCGAAATCCAGGTGAAGCCCAGGTGGGGACCACAGTCACCAGATCCAGGGTAGTCTCAGGTGCAGACCAGAATCACCAGGTAGGTGTGGTGCAGGTGGCAACCAAACTCACCAGGTCCCGGTGAGGCACTGGGGAGAACAGAGTCACGGTACATGAGAAGCTAGAAACACATGGGAGCCCTGGGTGGCGCAGCGGTTTGGCGCCTGCCTTTGGCCCAGGGCGCGATCCTGGAGACCGGGATCGAATCCCACGTCGGGCTCCCGGTGCATGGAGCCTGCTTCTCCCTTTGCCTGTGTCTCTGCCTCTCTCTCTCTCTGTGACTATCATAAATAAATAAAAATTAAAAAAAAGAAGCTAGAAACCCTGCGGCCATCAGGTCCACATGATCTCCATGTGGGAACGAGAATCACCAGTTACAGGCGAGGACCAGGTGGGGATACGACTCACCATGTCCAGGTGAGACCCAGGTGGGAACCAGTGTCACCATGTCCAGGTGTGGCCGAGGTAAAGACCAGAGTTAATAGGTCCGGCTGGGTCACTGTTAGTGAACAGTGTAACCATATCCTAATGCTACCCAGGTGGGTAGCAGAGACACCAGGTCCTTGTGAGGCCCAAATGGGACCAGAGTCATGAGGTCCAGGTGAGGTCCCGATGGGAACCACAGTCACCAGGTCAGGTGAGGCCATGCTTAGGATCAGAGTCACCAGTTACAGGTGAGGCCCAGGTGGAGCCAGAGTCACCTGGTACAGAAGAGGCCAAAGTCAGGACCAGAGTTACCAGGATCAGGTCACTCCAAGTGGGAATAGAGTAACCATGTCCCGATGATGCCCAGGTAGAACCAGAGTCACCAGGTCCAGATGTGGCGCAGGTGGGGAGCATGTTCACTAGGTCCCGTTGAGGCCCAGTTGAGGTCAGAGTCACCAGGTCTAGTTGAGGCCTAGAGGGGTACCAGATTCACCTGGTCTGGTGACATCCAGATGGGGACCAGAGTCCCCATGTCAGGCTGAGGCCCAGAGGGGATCCAGAGTCATCATATCCAGGTGAGGCTCAGGTGTGGAACAGAGTATCCAGGTCATAATGTTCCACAGGTGAGGACCAGAGTCACGAGATCTTGGTGGGCCCAGTTAGGATCAGAGTCACCAGTTCCAGGTGAGAGGCAGCAAAAAGTCCACAGCAATCAGGTCCAGGTAGGGAAGAAAGTCAACAGGACTGGGTGAGGCACAGATGGGGACCAGATTCACCAGGACCAGGTGATTCCCAGGTGGTGACCAGAGTTACCAGTTCCGGGTGACCACCAGGTAAGGACCAGATTCACCAGGTCCAAGTGAGGCCCACGTGGGGACCTGTGTCACTAGGCATGGGTGAGGCCCAGGTGACAAACCCACTCACCAGGTCCAGGTGATGCCAACCTCCAGGCCATGCAGAGGAACCAGGTCCCAATGACCCCAGGTAGGGACGATAGTTACCAGGTCCAGGTGAGGCCAACCTACAGGCCATGCAGTGGAACCATGTCCCGATGATGCCCAGGTAGGGACCAGAGTTACCAGGTCCAGGTGAGGCCAACCTGCAAGTCATGCAGTGGAACCATGTCCCGATGATGCCCAGGTAGGTACCAGAGTCACCAGGTCCAAATGAGGCCCAGATGGAGCATATTCACTAGGTCCAGGTGAGGCCCAGTTGAGGATCAGTGACCAGACCTGGTTGAGGCCCAGAGGGGTACCAGACTCCCCTGGTCCAGGTGACTTCCATATGGGGACCAGAGTCACCAGGTCAGGTTGATGCCCAGAGATGTTCCAGAGTCATGATGTCCAGGTGAGGCTCAGGTGTGGAACAGAGTCACCAGGTACCAATGATGCCCAGGTGAGGACCAGAGTCACCAGGTCTAGGTGACGCGCAGATAGGATCAGAGTCACCCGTTTCAGGTGAGGCCAAGAAAGAGTCCACAGCAATCTGGTCCAGGTGGGGAACAAAGTCACCAGGACTGGGTATGGCCCAGATGGGGACCAGATTCACCAGGTCCCGGTGAGGCCCTGGTGGGGACCAGAGTCAAGAGGTACATGAGAAGCTCAAAACACTGCAGCCACCAGTTCCACATGAGTCCATGTGGGAACGAGAATCACCAGTTACACGTGAGGACCAGGTGGGGATCCGACTCACCATGTCCAGGTGAGACCCAGGTGGGAACCAGTGTCACCATGCCCAGGTGTGGCCCAGGTGAAGACCAGAGCTAATAGTCCGGCTGTGTCACTGTTAGTGAACAGTGTAACCATATCCTGATGCTACCCATGTGGGTACCAGAGACACCAGGTCCTGGTAAGGCCCAGGTGGGACCGGAGACATGAGGTCCAGGTGAGGTCCCGATGGGAACACAGTCACCAGGTCAGATGAGGCCATGCGTAGGATCAGAGTCACCAGTTACAGGTGAGGCCCAGGTGGAGCCAGAGTTACCTGGTACAGAAGAGTCCAAAGAGAGGACCAGAGTTACCAGGATCAGGTCATTCCAGTGTGGAATAGAGTAACCATGTCCCGATGATGCCCAGGTAGGGACCAGAGTCACCAGGTCCAGATAAGGCCCAGATGGAGCATATTCACTAGGTCCAGGTGAGGCCCAGTTGAGGACCAGAGTACCAGATCTGGTTGAGTCCTAGAGGGGTACAAGAATCACCAGGTCCAGGTGACATCCAGATGGGGACCAGGGTCACCAGGTCAGGGTGAGGCCCAGAGAGGTTCCAGTGTCATCATGTCCAGGTGAGGCTCAGGTGTGGATCAGAGTCTCCAGGTACCAATGATGGCTAGGTGAGGACGAGAGTCACCAGGTCTGGGTGACACTCAGATACGATCAGAGTCACCCGTTTCAGGTGAGGCCAAGAAAGAGTCCACAGCAATCAGGTCCAGGTGGGGAAAAAAGTCACCAGGACTGGGTGAGGCACAGATGGGGACCAGATTCACCAGGTCCAGGTGAGAACCAGGTGGTGACCAGAGTCCCCGGGCCTGGGAAAGGACCAGGTAAGAACAAGATTCACCAGGTCCAAGAGGCCCACGTGGAGACCTGAGTCACCAGGTATGGGTGAGGCCCAGGTGTCAACCCCACTCACCAGGTCCAGGCGAGCCCAACCTGCAGGCCAGAGTCACCAGATCCAGTGAGGCCCTAGTGGTACCGGAGTCACCACGAAATGTGAGTCTACAAGTACACCACAGTCACCAGGTCAGGTTTAGTTTATGTGGGAACTAGAGTCACCAGGTCTAGGTGAGACCCAGGTGGGGACCAGTGTCCCCGGGTCTAGGAAAGGACCAGGTAAGGACCAGATTCACCAGGTAGAAGAGGTCCACGGGGACCTGAGTCACCAGTATGGGTGAGGCCCAGGTGGCGACACCACTCACCACGTCCAGGTGAGGCAAACCTGCAGGCCAGAGTCACCAGATACAGGTGAGGCCCTAGAGGCGACCAGAGTCACCATGTATGTGAGTCTACCAGAACACCACAGTCACCAGGTCCAGGTGTGGTTCATGTGGGAACGAGAGTCACCAGATCCAGGTGAGACCCAGGTGGGGACCACAGTCATCAGTTCCAGATTGAGGCCTAGGTGGGGGGACCAGAGTCATCAGGACCATTTGAGGCCAAAGTGTGGAGCAAAGTTATCATGTCCAGTGAGGCCCAGGTGGGGAACAGAGTAACCATTTCCCATTGATGCCAGGTGGGAAGAGTCACAAGGTCCAGAAGAGGCCTAAGTGAGAGAGTAGATTCACCAGGTCCTGTTGAGGCCCAGTTGAGGACCAGTGTCACGAGGTCAAGTTGAGCCTAGAGGGGTACCAGATTCACCTGGTCTAGGTGAAATCCAGATGGGGACCAGAGTCACCATGTCAGGCTGAGGCCCAGAGGGGATCCAGAGTCAACATGTCCAGGTGAGGCTCACGTGTGAAACAGTGTATCCAGTTCATAATGGTCCACAGGTGAGGACCAGAGTCACCAGATCTGGGTGAGGCCCAGTTAGTATCAGAGTCACCAGTTCCAGGTGAGCCCCAGAAGGTGTCCACAGCAATCGCACAGGAGGCACCCCAAATCACCAGGTCCAGGTGAGGCCAACCTGCAGGCCATGAAGAAGAACCGTGTCCCACTGATGCCAAGGTAGGGACCAGAGTCACCAGGTCCAGAATCAGCGCAGGTGGGAGCATATTCACTAGGTCCCTGTGAGGCCCAGTTGCGGACCAGAGTCACCAGGTCTACTTGAGGCCTAGAGGGGTACCAGATTCACCTGGTCTAGGTGACATCCTGATGGGGACCAGAGTCACCATGTTAGCCTCACCTGGACATGATGACTCTGGGCCAGGTCCTGGTGAGGCCCAGGTGGGACCAGAGATATGAGGTCCAGGTGAGGTCCCGATGGGAACCACAGTCACCAGGTCAGGTGAGGCCATGCTTTGTCAGAGTCACCAGTTACAGGTGAGGCCCATGTGGAGCGACAGTCACCTGGTACAGAAGAGGCCAAAGTCAGGATCAGAGTGACCAGGATCAGGTCAGTCCCAGTGGGGAATAGAGTAACTATGTCCCGATGATGCCAAGGTAGAACCAGAGTCACCAGGTCCAGAAGAGGCGCAGGTGGGGAGCATGTTCACTAGGTCCCGGTGAGGCCCAGTTGAGGACCAGAGTCACCAGGTCAAGTTGAGGCCTAGAGGGTACCAGATTCACCTGGTCTAGGTGACATCCAGATGGGACCAGAGTCACCATGTCAGGTGAGGCCCAGAGGGATCCACAGTTATCATGTCCACGTGAGGCACACATGTGGAACAGAGTATCCAGGTCATAATTGTCCACAGGTGAGGACCAGAGTCACCAGTCTGGGTGACGCGCAGACAGGATCAGAGTCACCAGTTCCAGGTGAGGCCAAGAAGAGTCCACAGTAATCAGGTCCAGGTGGGTAACAAAGTCCCCAGGACTGGGTGAGATTCAGATGGGGACCAGATTCACCAGGTCCAGGTGAGGCCCAGGTGGTGACCAGAGTTCCCGGGGAGGAGGACGAGGTAAGGACCAGATTTACCAGGTCCAAGAGGCCCACGGTGGGACCTGAGTCACCAGTATGGGTGAGGCCCAGGTGGCCATCCCACTCACAAGGTCCAGGAGAGGCCAACCTGCATGCCAGAGTCACCAGATCCAGGTGACGCCCTAGTGGGGACCGGAGTCACCAGGTAAATGTGAGTCTACAAGAACACCACAGTCACGAGGTCCAGGTGTGGTTCATGTGTGAACGAGAGTCACCAGGTCCAGGTGAGACCCAGGTGGGGACCACAGTCACCAGGTCCAGATTGAGGCCTAGGTGGAGGGACCAGATTCATCAGGAGCAGTTGAGGCCAAAGTGTTGAGCAAAGTTATCATGTCCAGTTGAGACCTAGGTGGGGAACAGAGTAACCATGTCCCATTGATGCCAGTTGGGAAAAGAGTCACAAGGTCCGAGAGAGAGTCCACAGCAATCAGGTCCAGGTGGGGAACAAAGTCACCAGGACTGGGTGAGGCTGAGATGGGGACCAGAGTCACCAGATCCAGGTGAAGCCCAGGTGGGGAGCAGAGTCACTAGGTCCAGATGAGGCCCAGGTGAGGACCAGAGTTACATGGTACACGTGAGACCCCGATTGGGATCAGAGGCAACAGGTCCATGTGAGGCCGGCTTGGGGACATGGTCAACAGGTGTACTTGAGGCCCAGGTGTGGAACACAGTAACCAGGTCCTGGTGAGTCCCGGTGTGAGAAGAGTCACCACATCCAGGTGAGCTCCAGGTGGGGACCAGGATCACCAGGTAAAAGGGAGGCCCTTGAAAGAACGAGAGACAACAGTTCGAGTTCAGGCGCAGGTGGCAACCAGGGTCAGCAGGTCCAAGTCAGGCCAAAGTGAGGTTCACAGTCACTAGGGCACGGTGAGACCCAGACGGGGACCAGAGTCATCTGGTCCAGGTGAGGTCCAGTTGTGGAACACCGTCACCGGGTCCAATTTTGCCCAGTTGAGGACCATGGTCAACAGGGCCAGGTGAGGCCAAGATGGGGACCGGAGTCCCCAAATCCTGGTGAAGCCCAGGTGGGGACCACAGTCACCAGATCCAGGGTAGTCTCAGGTGCAGACCAGAATCACCAGGTCCAGGTGAGGTGCAGGTGGCAACCACACTCACCAGGAACCGGTGGGGCCTGGTGAGGACCAGAGTCACGAGGTACATGCAAACCTAGAAACACTGCAGCCACCAGGTCCACATGATGTCCATGTGGGAACGAGAATCACCAGTTACAGGTGAGGACCAGGTGGTGATCCGACTCACCATGTCCAGGTGAGACCCAGGTGGGAGCCAGTCTCACCATGACCAGGTGTGGCCAAGGTGAAGACTAGAGTTAATAGGTCCGGCTGGGTCACTGTTAGTGAACAGTGTAACGATATCCTGATGCTACACAGGTGGGTACCAGAGACACCAGGTCCTGGTGACCCCGAGATGGGACCAGAGACCTAAGGTCCAGTTGAGGTCCCGATGGGAACCACAGTCACCATGTCAGGTGAGGCCATGCTTAGAATCAGAGTCACCAGTTACAGGTGAGGCCCAGGTGGAGCCAGGTCACCTGGTATAGAAGAGGCCAAAGTCAGGACCAAAGTTACAAGGATCAGGGCAGTCCCAGTGGGGAATAGAGTAACCATGTCCCAATGATTCCCGAAGAAACAGATTCGCCAGGTCCAGATGAGGCGCAGTTGGGGAGCATAATCACTAGGTCCCGGTGAGGCCCAGTTGAGGACCAGAGTCACCAGGTCAAGTTGAGGCCTAGAGGCGTACCAGATTCCCTGGTCTAGGTGACATCCAGATGGGGACCAGACTCACCATGTCAGGGTGAGGCCCAGAGGGGATCCAGAGTCATCATGTCCAGGTGAGGCTCAGGTGTGGAACAGAGTATCCAGGTCATAATGATCCACAGGTGAGGACCAGAGTCACCAGATCTGGGTGAGGCCCAGTAAGGATCAGAGTCAGCAGTTCCAGGTGAGGCCAAGTAGGAGTCCACAGCAATCAGGTCCAGGTGGGGAGCAAAGTAACCAAGCCTGGGTGAGGCCCAGGTGGGGACCAGATTCACCAGACCCTGATGATTCCCAGGTGGTGACCAGAGTTAGCAGTTCCGGGTGAGGACCAGGTAAGGACCAGATTCACCAGGTCCAAGTGAGGCCCACGTGGGGCCTTTGTCACCAGGTATGAGTGAGGCCCAGGTGGCAAGCACACTCACCAGGTCCAGGTGAGGCCAACCTGCAGGCAATGCAGAGAAAGCGTGTCCCGATGATGCCCAGGTAGGGACCAGAGTTACCAGGTCCAGGTGAGGTCAACCTGCAGGCCATGCAGTGGAACCATGTCCGATGATGCCCAGGTAGGGACCAGAGTCACCAGGTCCACATGAGGCCCAGATGGAGCATATTCACTAGGTCCAGGTGAGGCTCAGTTGAGGACCAGAGTCACCAGATCTGGTTGAGACCTAGAGGGGTACAAGAATCACCAGGCCCAGGTGACATCCAGATGGGGACCAGGGTCACGAGGTCAGGGTGAGGCCCAGAGAGGTTCCAGTGTCATCATGTCCAGGTGAGGCTCAGGTGTGGATCAGAGTCTCCAGGTACCAATGATGCCCAGGTGAGGACCAGAGTCACCAGGTCTGGGTGACGCTCAGATAGGATCAGAGTAACCAGTTACAGGTGAGGCCAATTATTAGTCCACAGCAATCAGGTCCAGGTGGGGAACAAAGTCACCAGGACTGGGTGAGGCCCAGATGGGGACCAGATTCAACAGGTCCAGGTGATTCCCAGGTGGTGACAAGGGTTACCAGTTCTGGGTGAGGACCAGGTAAGGACCAGATTCACCAGGTCCAAGTGAAGCCCACGTGGGACCTGTGTCACCAGTTATGGGGAGACCCAGGTGGCAACCTCACTCACCAGGTCCAGGGGAGGCCAACCTGAAGGCCATGCAGAGGAACCGTGTCCCGATGATGGCCATGTAGGGACCAGAGTTACGAGGTCCAGGTGAGGCCAACCTGCATGCAATGCAGTGGAACCATGTCCCGATGATGCCCAGGTAGGGACCAGAGTCACCAGGTCCAAATGAGGCCCCGATGGAGCATATTCACTACGTCCAGGTGAGGCCGAGTTGAGGACCAGAGTCACCAGATCTGGTTGAGGCCTAGAGGGGTACCAGAATCCCCTGGTCCAGGTGACATCCTGATGGGGACGAGAGTCACCAGGTCAGGGTGAGGCCCAGAGAGGTTCCAGAGTCATTAAGTCCAGGTGAGGGTCAGCCTGTGGAACAGAGTCACCAGGTACCAATGATGCCCAGGTGAGGACCAGAGTCACCAGATCTGGGTGATGCGCAGATAGATTAGAGTCACCAGTTCCAGGTGAGGCCAAGAAAGTGTCCACAGCAATCAGGTCCAGGTGGTGAACAAAGTCACCATGACTCGTTGAGGCCCAGAGGGGACCAGATTCACCAGGTCCAGGTGAGGTCAAGGTGGTGACCAGAGTCCCCGGTCTGGCAGAGGACCAGGTAAGGACCAGATTCACCAGGTCCAAGTGAGGCCCACGTGAGGACCTGAGTCACCAGGTATGGGTGAGGCCCACATGGCAACCACTCACCAGGTCTAGGTGAGGCCAACCTGCAGGCCAGTGTCACCAGATCCAGGTGAGGCCCTAGTGGGGATGGAGTCACCAGGTAAATGTGAGTCTACAAGAACACCACAAGACCAGGTCCAGGTGTAGTTCATGTGGGAACGATAGTCACCAGGTCCAGGTGAGCCCCAGGGAGGGACCACAGTCACTGGGTCCAGATTGAGGCCTAGGTGGGGGACCAGAGTCATCAGGACCAGTTGAGGCCAAAGTGTGGAGCAAAGTTATCATGTCTAGGTGAGGCCCAGGTGGGGAACAGAGTAACCATGTCCCGTTGATGCCAGGTGGGAAAAGAGTCACAAGGTTCAGACGAGACCTAAGTGAGGAGTAGATTCAACAGGTACTGTTGAGATCCAGTTGAGGACCATTGTCCCCAGCTCTGGGTTAGTCCCAGAGGGGGAACAGAGTCACCCGGTTCTGCTGATATCCGGATGGGGACCAGAGTCTCCATGTCATGGTGAGGCCCAGAGTGGATCCAGAGTCATCATGTCCAGGTGAGGCTCAGGTGTGGAACAGAGTATCCAGGTCATAATGGTTCACAGGTGAGGACCAGAGTCACCAGATCTGGGTGAGGCCCAGCTACGATCAGAGTCACCACTTCCAGGTGAGGCCAAGAAGGAGTCCACAGCAATCAGGTCCAGGTGGGGAACAAAACCACCAGGACTGGGTGAGGACCAGGTAAGGACCAGATTCACCAGGTCCAAGTGAGTCCCACGTGTGCACCTGGGTCACCAGGTATGGGTGAGGCCCAAGTGGCATCCCCACTCACCAGGTCCAGGTGAGGCCACCCTGCAGGCAATGCAGAGGAAGAGTGTCTCGATGATGCCCAGGTAGAACCACAGTTACTAGGTCAGGTGCGGCCAACCTAAAGGCCATGCAGTGGAACCAAGTCCCGATGATGCCCAGGTAGGGAAGAGAGTCACCAGGTCCAAATGAGGCACAGATGGAGCATATTCAATAGGTCCACGTGAGGCCCAGTTGAGGACCAGAGTCACCAGATCCAGGTGAAGCCAAGGTGGGGACCAGATCACTAGGTCCAGATGAGGCCCAAGTGAGGACCAGTGTTACCAGGTACACGTGATGCCCCGGTGGGAATCAGAGGAAACAGGTCCATATGAGGCCGGCTTCGGTACCATGGTCAACAGGTCTACTTGAGGCCAAGGTGTGGAACACAGTAAGCAGGTCCAGGTGAGTCCCCGGTGGTGACAAGAGTCACCACGTCCAGGTGAGTCCCAGGGGGGACCAGGATCACCAGGTACAGGGGAAGCCCTTAAATGAACCAGAGTCAACAGTTCGAGGTCTGGCGCAGGTGTCAACCAGGGTCAGGAGGTCCAAGTCAGGCCAAAGTGGGTTCACAGTCACTAGGGCACGTTGAGACCCAGAGGGGGACCAGAGTCACCTGGTCCAGGTGAGGTCCAGGGGTGGAACACAGTCACCGGGTCCCAATTTTGCCAGTTGAAGACCATGGTTGACAGGGCAAGGTGAGGCCCATATTGGGGATCCTCAATCTGGATCAGAGTCACCAGTTCCAGTTGAGGCTAAGAAGGAGTCCACAGCAATCAGGTCCAGATTGACGCCTAGGTCGGGGACCAGAGTCATCAGGACCAGTTGAGGCCAAAGTGTGGAGCAAAGTTATCATGTCCAGGTGAGGCCCATGTGGGGAACAGAGTAACCATGTCCCATTGATGCCAGGTGGGTAAAGACTCACAAGGTCCGACGAGGCCTAAGTGAGGAGTAGATTAACCATGTCCTCTTTAGGCCCAGTTGAGGACCAGAGTCCCAGCTCCGGGTGAGTCCCAGAGGGGGACCAGCGTCACCCGGTTCTGGTGATATCCAGGTGGGGACCAGAGTCAGCACGTCAGGGTGAGACCCAGAGTTGGACGAGAATCACTAGGTCCACTTGAGGCCCCGATGTGGAACTGAGAAACCAGGTCCCATGATGCCCATATGAGGACCTGAGTCACCAGTCCAGGTGAGGTCCCTGTGGGAACCAGTCACCTCGTCCTGGTGAGGCCCAGGTGGGACCACAGTCAACAGGTCCAGGTGAGGCCCAGGTATATAAGAGAGTATCCAGGTCCCAGTGATGCCCAGGTAAGGACAGAGTCAACAGGTCCAGGAGAGGCCCAAATATGGATCAGAGTCATTGTGTTCCATGTGAGGCCAGATGGAGACCACAGGAACCAGGTCCAGGAGAGCCCCATATGGGAACCAGACCCACCAGATCCAGGTGAGGTCCAGGTGGGACCACAGTCACAAGGTCCAGGTGAGGCGCAGGTGGCAATAGGATTTACCAAGTCCAAGTGAGGCCGAGGTGGCGACCAGTCACCAGATCCAGGTGCGGACCAGCTAAGGACCAGACTCACCAGGCCAAAGTGAAGCCCAATGGGTGACCAGAGTCACCAGGTAAGGGTGAGGCCCAGGGGGAACCAGAGTAACCAGTTTAGTTTGGGGCCCAGATTGGGACCAGAGGTCCCTGGTCAAAGTGAGGCCCAGATGTGGAATAGAGTATCCAGGTCGCAATGATGCCTGGTTGAGGACCAGAGTCACTCGCGCCATGCAGGCCCAGATGGGGAACAGAATCACTAGGTCCTGGTGAGGCATAGAATAAGACCACAGTCAGCAATAACAGGTGAGCCCATTGTGGGTACCAGAGCCACTCTATCCAGCTGAGTCCCAGGTCCATGTGAGACCCACGTGAGGAGCAGATTCATCAGGTCTAATTGAGGCATAGCTAGGGACAAGAGTCACCAGGTCTGGGTGCGGACTAGGTGGGGCAAGATTCAGCAGTTCTGAGTGAGGTCAAGTGGGGATGAGAGACACCAGGTCCAGGTGAGCCAAACGGAGGACCAGAGTCACCAGATCCAGGTGAGGTCCATGTTGGAAAGAGAGTCACCAGGTACAAGAGAGGTCCAGGTGGGTACCAGAGTCACCCGATCCAGGTGAACCCAGGTGGGGACCAGACTCACTAGGTCCAGATGAGGCCCAGGTGAGGACCAGAGTTACCAGGTACAAGTGAGGCCCCGGGGGGATCAGAGGCAACAGGTCCATGTGAGGCCAGTTGGGGACTATGGTCAACAGGTCTACTTGAGGCCCAGTTGTGGAACACCGTAAACAGGTCCAGGTGAGTCTCTGGTTGTGACAAGTGTCACCACGTCCAGGTGAGGCCCAGTTGGGGACCAGGTTCACCAGGTCCAGGGGAGGCCTTGAAAGAACCAGAGCGAACAGTTCGAGGTCAGGCGCAGGTTTCCACCTGGGTCATTAGTTCCAAGTCAGGCCAAAGGGGGTTCACAGTCACTAGGGCACGGTGAGACCCATAGGGGGACCAGAGTCACATGGTCTAGGTGAGGTCCAGTTGTGGAACACAGTCACCGGGTCCCAATTTTACCCAGTTGAGGACCATGGTCATCAGGGCCAGGTGAGACACAGATGGGGATCGGAGTCCCCAAATACAGGTGAAGCCAAGGTGGGGACCACTGTCACCAGATCCAGGGTAGTCTCAGGTGCAGACCAGAATCACCAGGTACAGGTGAGGTGCAGGTGGCAACCACACTCACCAGGTCCCGGTGAGGCCCTCGTGGGGACCAGAGTCACGAGGTACATGAGAAACTAGAAACACTGCAGCCACCAGGTGAACATGATATCCGTGCTGGAATGCGAATCACCAGTTACAGGTGAGGACCAGGTGGGGATCCGACTCACCATGTCCAGGTGAGACCCAGGTTGGAACCAGTGTCACCATGTCCAGGTGTGGCCCAGGTGAAGACCGGAGTTAATAGGTCTGGCTGGGTCACTATTAGTGAACAGTGTAACCATATCCTGATGCTACCCAGGTGGGTACCAGAGACACCATGTCCTGGTGTGGCCCAGGTGGGACCAGAGACACGAGGTCCAGGTGAGGTCCGATGGGAACCACAGTCACCAGGTGTGGTGAGGCCATACTTAGGATCAGAGTCACCAGTTACAGTTGAGGCCCCAGTGGAGCCAGAGTCACCTGGTACAGAAGAGGCCAAAGTCAGGACCAGAGTTACCAGGATCAGGTATCCCTGTGTGGAATAGAGTAACCATGTCCCGATGATGCCCAGGTAGAACCAGAGTTACCAGGTCCAGATGAGGTGCAGGTGGGGAGCATATTCACTAGGTCCCGGTTAGGCCAATTTGAGGACCAGAGTCACCAGGTCTAGTTGAGGGCTAGAGGGGGGTACCAGATTCACCTGGTCTAGGTGACATCCAGATGGGGACCAGAGTCACCAGGTCAGTCTGAGGCCCATAGGGGATCCAGAGTCATCAAATCCAGGTGAGGCTCACGTGTGGAGCAGAGTATCCAGGTCATAATGGTCCACAGGTGAGGACCAGAGTACCAGATCTGGGTGGGGCCAGTTAGGATCAGAGTCACCAGTTCCAGGTGAGGCCAAGAAAGAGTCCACAGGAATCAGGTCCAGGTGGGGAACAATGTCACCAGG